>NW_017307434.1:129596-189889 GCF_000935625.1 Nanorana parkeri | reverse complement strand
GCACCTGTCGCCTTATATGATGCAAGTGTCCCCCATCTGGTGTGTGTATATATATCAATCGGCCATAAAGTTCTGACCACTGAGAGGTGACATCGTTACAATGGCACCTGGAAGTGGGGGGATATATTACAATGGCGCCGGGAAGTGGGGGGGATATATTACGAGGGCACCTGGAAGTGGGGGAGGGGGGATATATTACAATGGCGCCGGGAAGTGGGGGGGATATATTACGAGGGCACCTGGAAGTGGGGGAGGGGGGATATATTACAATGGCGCCGGGAAGTGGGGGGGATATATTACGAGGGCACCTGGAAGTGGGGGAGGGGGGATATATTACAATGGCGCCGGGAAGTGGGGGGGATATATTACGAGGGCACCTGGAAGTGGGGGAGGGGGGATATATTACAATGGCGCCGGGAAGTGGGGGGGATATATTACGAGGGCACCTGGAAGTGGGGGAGGGGGGATATATTACAATGGCGCCGGGAAGTGGGGGGGATATATTACGAGGGCACCTGGAAGTGGGGGAGGGGGGATATATTACAATGGCGCCGGGAAGTGGGGGGGATATATTACGAGGGCACCTGGAAGTGGGGGAGGGGGGATATATTACAATGGCGCCGGGAAGTGGGGGGGATATATTACGAGGGCACCTGGAAGTGGGGGAGGGGGGATATATTACAATGGCGCCGGGAAGTGGGGGGGATATATTACGAGGGCACCTGGAAGTGGGGGAGGGGGGATATATTACAATGGCGCCGGGAAGTGGGGGGGATATATTACGAGGGCACCTGGAAGTGGGGGAGGGGGGATATATTACAATGGCGCCGGGAAGTGGGGGGGATATATTACGAGGGCACCTGGAAGTGGGGGAGGGGGGATATATTACAATGGCGCCGGGAAGTGGGGGGGATATATTACGAGGGCACCTGGAAGTGGGGGAGGGGGGATATATTACAATGGCGCCGGGAAGTGGGGGGGATATATTACGAGGGCACCTGGAAGTGGGGGAGGGGGGATATATTACAATGGCGCCGGGAAGTGGGGGGGATATATTACGAGGGCACCTGGAAGTGGGGGAGGGGGGATATATTACAATGGCGCCGGGAAGTGGGGGGGATATATTACGAGGGCACCTGGAAGTGGGGGAGGGGGGATATATTACAATGGCGCCGGGAAGTGGGGGGGATATATTACGAGGGCACCTGGAAGTGGGGGAGGGGGGATATATTACAATGGCGCCGGGAAGTGGGGGGGATATATTACGAGGGCACCTGGAAGTGGGGGAGGGGGGATATATTACAATGGCGCCGGGAAGTGGGGGGGATATATTACGAGGGCACCTGGAAGTGGGGGAGGGGGGATATATTACAATGGCGCCGGGAAGTGGGGGGGATATATTACGAGGGCACCTGGAAGTGGGGGAGGGGGGATATATTACAATGGCGCCGGGAAGTGGGGGGGATATATTACGAGGGCACCTGGAAGTGGGGGAGGGGGGATATATTACAATGGCGCCGGGAAGTGGGGGGGATATATTACGAGGGCACCTGGAAGTGGGGGAGGGGGGATATATTACAATGGCGCCGGGAAGTGGGGGGGATATATTACGAGGGCACCTGGAAGTGGGGGAGGGGGGATATATTACAATGGCGCCGGGAAGTGGGGGGGATATATTACGAGGGCACCTGGAAGTGGGGGGAGATATATTCGGCAGGAAGTGAACATTTTGTCCCTGAAGTTGATGTGTTGAAGCAGAAATAATGGACAAGTTTGAGGATCTGAGTGACTTTGGAAAGGACCAAATTGTGATGTCTAGATGTCTGGGTCAGAGGAACTCCAACACTACAGCTCTTGTGGGATGTTGGTGGTCAGGACCGACCAAAAGTCTCCACCACCAAAAGCACCTACAATGGGCACATGAGCATCAGAACTGGACCACGGGGCAATGGAAGAAGGTGGCCTGGTCTGATAAATCACGTTTTCTTTTACATCATGTGGATGGCTGGGTTCTTGTGCGTCACTTACCTGGGGAAGAGATGGCACCAGGATGCATTATGGGAAGAAGACAAGCCGGCGGAGGCAGTGTGATGCTTTGGGCAATTGGGTCCTGCCATTCATGTGGATGATACTTTGACACGTACCCCCGACCTAAACATGGTTGCTGACCTAGTAGGGATAGTTTTACTTTCATGCCTCACGACTTACAGGACTTAAAGGATCTGCTACTGACGGCTTGGTGCCAGATACCACAGCGTACCTTCAGAGGTCTAGTGGAGTCCATGCATTAGGAAAAGGGGGGCCTACTCAATATTAGGCGGGTGGTCATAATGATATGGCTGATTGGTGTGTGTGAGATCTGTCAACGTTTGCAAGCAAGTAGTGAGCGATCAGGGAGCCTGTTTTTTTTTATTTATTTTTTTATTTTAAGTTGTTCATCTAGAGCTGCTTTGATTTTAGTCATGCAGACTTTGATTCGGGATTTAAGTTCCTTGAAAGGGATAGTTTGTTACTTTCGTGCCTTGGCAGTTGTTTTCTGCTGTGAACGCGAGTCAAAAGGCCGACCTCCATTTTGGTACAGTTTGGATCAGTGCTTCCATAGAATCTTTGCATATGGATCAGCATATTAAGGCAAAAAAAAATAACCCTAGGGGGAAGACAACTTCGGCACTCCAGCTGTGGCGAGACTACAAATCCCAAGAGGCATTGCAAGACTCTGACCGCCACAGGTATGGCACCCAGCGGCATTTGAAGTTTCACCACAGCTGGACTACCCAGGTTACCTACCCCTGAAATACCCTAATTCATGGTTTCACCCAGAAGCATTCACTCATGGTAAAACCCCACCAGATGTCTCCCCATCAAACTCCTCCCATGCTCGACTCCAGGACTTCTCGAGTCTCTCCTATCCTATGGGACTCTTTACCCCAACCGGTCCGTCTGTCTCCCACTCGGACTGCCTTTAGGTGATCCCTTTGAGACTCATCTCTTCAGGGAAGCCTATCCCACCTCAACCTAACCGCTCGACCATCACGTTCTCAGACAATTCATCCCCACACAGCTCCCTCCTCCGGTATCACTGGCCCCTCCCTTTTAGATTGTAAGCCCTCAGGGGCAGGGCCCTCCTTACCATCTTGTCTTGAATTGTATTGTAATGTCTTCCTTATATTGTAAAGTGCTGCGCAAACTGTTGGCACTATATAAATCCTGTATAATAATTAGGGATGCACAGATATATCGGCCGCCGAAAATTGCACTTTTGGCTAAATGCCGTAAGTGCCATTTTCCTGCTGATTCATCTCCTCCCCGCTGGGCGCTGCTCTGTGTCCTAGCGGGGAGGAGAGAAACTGAAACAGCCGGCTGAGCGCTGCGGGAGGAGAGCGCTGTGAGCGGCCGGCGTCTCTCAACGCACCGCTCAGCCGCCTATCACAGATCAGAGGTTAAAAAAAATTAAAGTTTATAAAATAAAATATTTTAAAAATGTGAAAAAATTAAAATAAACATTTTCGGTATCGGCCTGACAATTATTTGTATTTTAGTTTCGTTTTGGTTTTAAAATTTCGATTTCGGTGCACCACTAATAATAATAATATGTGAACACACCTACAGAGCTATAACCACTAAAACACTGGGAGACCCATGCACATTCCTTAGGCTCAGTTCCAGTATTTTGTTGAGCCGGGCAAGACAGAATTAGACAAATGGGAATCTGTGTTGTCCTTGTTGGAACATGTGTAGTACAAGTCATTACTTTATACATTGTTTAATTCTCTCTGTTTAGGGCTTGGAGAATCTGTACATAGGAATGCACATGTGTGTTTTTAACCAAGCCTTAGCTTACCATAATCAGCTGTAACAACAGTACATATGCCATTTGCTGATGTTTAGTATTGGGTCTGCAGAACTTTTTGGGGTTACTGTGGACTTGTTGCTGAATCTAATGGCAAGTTTTGTTTTTTGCTTTTTTTCCAGCTACATCCCGGCAGTGAATGACCTGAGTTCTAAGCTGGTGGCCATAGAGGCCAGTAATCAGGAGCTGGAACTGGAGCTGATAAACGTGAGAAAGAATTTAACCAATGCCCTAGTGCTGGAGAAATCCCTGGAACTGTAAGTTATAGATGTATACCCTCTGAGAATATTAGCTGGTCCACCCAAACGGATATGTTTTTGATAGATGCTGGACATATATTATCAGGGATTTTGGTGATGAGGACTCCACACTTCAGTCCATGTGTCTGCACACCAAATACACATCCTCCACATTCAGAGAAAAATATAATTTGTAGAGCCACGCTGAAGGTATGTGCAGACCATGGAACCAGGATATTTAGATGTCTGGATTAGTGATGGGCTTGGGCGTGTTCGCAGCTCCACGTGCCGAGCCCGCCAGGAAGCTGACAGCGCGCAGCGCCAATCACAGGCACTGAGACATGTTCCCGGTCCGCAGCTGCAGAGATCGGGAAATGTCTCAGTACCTGTGATTGGCGCTGTCAACTTCCTGGCGGGCTCGGCACGTGGAGCTGCGAACACGCCCGAGCCCATCACTAGTCTGGATATGTGTTCTGGCTACTCCCTGGGGAAAGATTAATTTATAAAAATGTCAACATTAAAGTGACACTAAACTCAGGAGTTAAATCTTATAAATACATTCAAGTCCCTTAACTATTAGCAACAATGTATCTTATTTGTGTATCACTCGGCTGTAGATCCTCAAATCACCTCTGAATTGGTGCTGACACTGTCCTTCCTTCTGGAGGGTGACTACTTTTGCTCCCCATGGTCCCTGTGTGTGATGTAAAGTAGTCACCACTCCAAGCTCACTCCTGTGATGGACTACAATCTCAATACAAATTAGTTAACTAAACATGAGAATTTGTAGTCCATCACAGGAGTGAGCTTGGAGTGGTGACTACTTTACATCACACACAGGGACCATGGGGAACAAAAGTAATCACCCTCCAGAAGGAAGGACAGTGTCAGTGCCCATTCAGAGATGATTGGAGGATCTACAGCCGAGTGATACACAAATAAGATACATTTTTGGTAATAATTAAGGTACTTGAATGTATTTTTGGGGTTTAACTCCTTGAGTTTATTGTCACGTTAATTTAAGAGAGCATATTCCATGGAATGAATATTGTTTGTCTTGAAGGGATGTCCGGAAAGCAGAAGAGCAGTGCAGTATGGAAAAAGCCAAAGTGGAGGTCCGATCACAGAATATGAAGAAACTGAAAGACAAATCGGAGGAGTATAAATACAAGATAGAGACTGCTAAGGTGCGGGTAACTGAATAGGCGCAGAATCCTTTTTTTTGAGAGACAACTAGATCCTAATATTTTCATAGACACACAGGATGCCAGTGAGTTGTGCTGACACCACTAGTTTGCTGGCTTTGCTATTATCATGACTGTTTTGGCTGAGGGAGAAGGGAGACCATGTGTGAGCGATCAGAGGCGACTGGAAGAGTTTCTCTATCATGTCCAATCAGTTGTATTCCCCCGCACACACCCAAAGCAGTTGACCGCGGTTGTCTGCAGGCACTATAGACGTGAGATGATCTAGCCTAAAATTACCTCATTAGGAGGAACTCCTCTCCAGTGCAATGGTTTAATCCTAGCAAAAATGACTTGTTTTAGCTACATTACATGTTTTTTTTTTTTATAAGAACCAGGATTTGTGAAGACATACCTTACATAAGCTTCTGTGTAACCAGTTGGAGCACCAAAACATTCAAGTTATTAGAACAAAGCGCAGTATAAAATCCAGATGCATATGGCAGCAGCTTGTTTTGTAATTTTCCTTCTGAGTTTGGTTGAACTTTTTACATTCAGTTGCTTATTAACAACAATGTGATTGCTCCACCTTTTAACACAGGATGAGCTGTCAGCAGCAGGGATGGAGGACTCTCTGACGCATCGCTCTTTGGTGGCTCTGTCTGAGGTTTGTAGGTGAACTGACTTTTTGCTGTTTTACTGTTTGAAGCCCTTCCGTGTGCACCTTGCTGTAAAGCTGGTAACGAATTGATGAGTGCGTTTGTCATTTGTTTTGCTTGACTGTTTACCTGACATGACCCAAAAAATTGGGTGATAAATGTTTCCCCAGTGGTGCTCAAATACCACCAAAAGAAAGCTCTGTGCCCCCAAAAATGATATAAAATAAATTTCAGCACAGTGTTACATGACCGAATAAATGTCAAAGTACCGCAGTGCTGAATACTGAAAAATGGCCGGGACAGGAAGGGGGTCTGTTGTTTGCCTCGCAGCTGATTTTCCCCTGGTCGCCGCTCCCCCAGGTTACCGACGCAGCTGATCTCAGCGGCTACTGCAGAGGAGCCTACTGGAGACATGAGCAGCAATAAAATATTCCCATCTTTCCCACTTTTTATAATAAATCCTAACATCATAAAGGGTTAAAAACTACATTGTAGACGGTTTCTTGTCTCATAGATCAGTGCGGTGTTTTTGCTGATTTGTAATGTTGATTTTTTTTGTTCATGTTTTTCAGACGCTGACGGAGCTTAAAGAACAATCCACAGCTACAAAGGAGAAGCTTAAATCTTACCTGGACCTAGCCCCTGTAAGTTGTATTGGTTGTGCAGTATAATGTGGGGTATATGAGAGCTAAGACAAAGCTCTGGCACTTTGGATAGTCACAAAACTTGCCCCCCCCCTTCTTACCTCCTGCAGATTCATATTGAATAGTAAGGCAGCCTATCATAGTGATGGGGGAATAGGTCTGTGCTCTCTGACACTTCCCATAAATGCTGGAACCTTGGTCAGAAGGACCTGGAATTCAGCCATAAGAGCCGGGTATTAATGGGCTGCCACAGGGCACTTTTTACCTGTAAGCTGGGTTTTATTGGTTGAGTCTCTATAATAATTGTCCCCTTTGTGAGACATTTTCAACTTTTTCTTGGGAAAAGAAATATATACAGCATATTGTTTGGCGGGCGATGCCGCTTGTCTAACGTGATCACTGCAATCTTTAAAAAAAAAACCACTGGGCAGCCACCTCTGTCTGCCTCTCTATTTGTCTAAACTCTTATCCAACTCCCAGTCCATGAAAACATGTTGGATGACTTGGATTTTGCTTTACCCTCTTCGTTGTGAAGACAGACAACTGATTTGCTGCAATCCAGTACTTGGCATTCCCAAAAATCGTGTTTTGTATATATACACACTGAGTGGCCACATTATTATGACCACCCCATTAGGACTTTGTTGGGCCGCCTCCTGACTCCACGAGATGTTGAAAGGTGATGCGAGGAATCTGACACGGCACTGTTGCCTTACTCCTTTTAAAACCTTCCATTTGTACATGTGCCTGTGATCAGCATAGCGTGCTCATTACATATGTTCTGGATTAGAGATTCGCAGCAGCTGTGCTTCTCTCTGTACAAGTCTATGGGTCACCCCAGACTCACTGAAAACAGACCTTGTCCTTGATATACAATATCCCACTGCAATTAGTAATACAAGCATGAAAATATGGGACAGTAAACACCTCAAATTGAAAATATGAAGAGCACAACAAAAATGACTTTTCCTTAAAGGGTAATTCTCTGAAAATTCAGATTGCTTTTTATTATAGCAACTATGCCTGTAACCTGAACACCTAATATAAAGGTGTATATATTGTATGTTCCTCTACTGCCTGTGGTGTCGCACGCCGCTACAATGAAGAGGAAATTGCTGGCTGAAGTCTTTTCTAGAACCAATGCTGCTGGGTGTGTCAATCTCCTGAGTTCCCCGCAGAGCTCACTGGTACCCCCACCAACCTTCATGTCAGTATATTAGTGGGGTGGAGGTTGGCAGGTGAATTCACTGATGGCTGTGGGGACCCAGGAGAGTGATTCACCCCGAGTTCTGGAATAAAATCCAGCCGGTGATTTCCTCTTCGTAGGAAGCGGATTTCAAGTAGGGATGCACCGATACTAGTATTGGTATCGGTGCTGATGCTGAGTATTTGGCGAGTACTCACCCAAATGCTCCGATAAGTAGCCCGATACCTGAACTTCCGGTATCAGGATGCCGGGCAGTGAGTCATTACATGCTGTCTGGCTTCCCGGCCAATCGGCAAGCCGGGCAGCGTGTAATGACTCGCTTCCTGTCTTCCTAATTGGTTGGGAAACTGGCCAATCGGGAAGCCGGATGACGAGTCATTAAATTCCGCCCGGCTTCCTGATTGATGTGGGAACATGGAACCGGCTTGACGGCCAATCAGGAGGCCAGGCACCGTGTAATAACTCGCTGCCCGGCTTCCTGATTGGCCAGCTTCTCAAACAATCAGGTAGCCAGGCAGCAAGTCATTACCCGCCCCCGGCTTCCTGATTGGGCATAAAGCTGGCTCCATGCTTCCTCGTCACCTGTTGACAAGGATGCATGGACAGGGCCTCCTTGCTAATCGGGAATCCAGGGGGCGAGTGATTACACGCTGCCTGGCTTCCTTAATGGGACTTCCGGTACTCGGTATTTGGTATCGGCGAGTACCGGAAAAAAAATATTGGTACTTGGTCCCGAAAAAACGGTATCTGTGCATCTCTAGTTTGAAATATTCACATCAGCACCAGAGTCACTTTATTTTATTTTTACATTCTAGTCTATAAGATATGATGGTGACCAGGTTCTCTCTAAACCCAATGTGGCCTTTATCTTCTAGAATCCATCGCTGGTAAAGTTGAAGATTGAAGAGGCAAAGAGGGAACTGGTAAGTGGCAGCAGGGACCAGTAGCTCAGGAGAAGCATGCTCCCAGTGATGGTCTCCGGGTTGGATTCCTGCAGAGGTTTTGTACTTCTCTGAGCCCCCCCGTACATTATACATCCCCTTTGTGCCCCCCCACCCCCCCTTGCTCAGTTTGCTGTCTTTAGGGGTGAGGACTCTTCCTCAGATGGCCAGCCGTCTAACACCGAGCAACCCATCCCGGTAATAGAAAGCAGTGGGCAGCCCTTCCAGGCTGTTCCCTCACATTTTCTGAGGCTTATCATTAATACTGACGGTCAGGTTTGAGCTTTGCCTCTCGCAGGCAATAGTTCTCTTCTACATCCATTTCTAATCAGAAGAAATTGGGTTAAGAAGTGGTCCGGTACTCCTGCGGTAGAGAATCCTGTTATCAGGCTTTTTCTCAGCCAGGTCAGTTTGGCTTATTTTGCTCATTAATAGGAGTTTTAGACAATGTGAGCTCCATCCTCGGATCATTGTGCTCCCAGCATTCCCTTCTGCTCCAGCTGCTCAGGTCCATCACTACAAGTGTCTTCCATTCTGCTCCATCTAGTGGTGGCCAAGCAAACTGCAACAAGTGCAGCATCTCTGGTGTGTGTCTAGAGCCAGCAGCTACAGTAAGCAGGGTCCCCCAGGCAGCATCTCTTTGGGTCACGTGGAGGGGCAGCAGACAGTGGTCGCGGTTAGCAGTACGCCTGCCTCCCCCTTTGTGGCCAGAGCGTCCCTGGTTTCTAAGAGCCAGACTGGGAGATGTGCAAGGGCCATACACATCTCCCCACCCAGCTATTGGCATCCTGGGATGTTCTGGCTGGTGTCCCGCCGAGCTCCTGGCAACCAGTAATGTCAGTAAGTTGGGGGAACTCGAGCAAAAGCTGGAGCCAAGTTCCCCTCCTGCATGGAGTCCTCTCTGCAGTGTTGAGCAGAGGGAACTATATGGGACTCGGTAAGCTGTATGCTGCAGGCTGCATGTTATAAATGGGTTGTATGATGCATGCTGTGGTGTGTAATGCTGCACTGTCCGCCGGATAGCGACATCTGTCTCTGTTTTAAATTTGCCCCTTAGTATTTTTTACTTCTGCTGGAAATGTCTGCAATCCTCACAAGTCTTGTATAAGGGAAGAATAAGAGTGATGTCACCCAACATAAAGCTATTAAAGTGAACCTGTCTATTGTAATAACGGGCTCTATACAGGGTCTGCACAGGCTTTGAATTGCTCTGTCCACTGAAGCCCAGAATCCCTGAACCCTGACCAGAATAAGTAAAGCTCAGCTTGGATTGTGGATTCATATGCCACGGCACCATCCATGGGGCACCTCATTTGGCTAGTGAGACACCCCATTAAATAATTTAGGTGGGGGGTGAGATTTGACTTTCTGTAATGTTACCATTCACTTTTTGTCTTCCTGTAGAAGGCGACAGAAGAGGAATTCAACATGAAAGTGGACATGATGGAGTTTGTGCTTCCGGAGCAGAGGAGACGGATCAATTGAACAAACGTCGGCTTGTGATTTCCCCCCCCCCACCCCCCGGGGTCCAGTGCAGCATTCTGACGCAGAAAATTGTTGCAATTACAAATGTTTCGGCATTCCCATGTTTATTTCTTTTGTTTGTATTGGTGACACAAAAACATGAAGAACAAAAAGCCAAATCTGACACATTCCACACAAAACTCCAACAATGGACTGGACAGAATTATTGGCACCTTCAATTAATATTTGGTAGCGCAGCCCTTAGGAAAAATAACTGAAATCATTGGCTTCCTGTAACTCTCAATGAGTTTCTTACTCCTCTCTACAGGAATTTTGGAGCGCTCTTCTTTCTCCAACTGCTCCAAGTCTCTCAGATCGGAAGGGTTCCGTTTCCCAATCTCTCCACAAGTGCTCTATGGGGTTCAGATCTGGACTCATTGCTGGCCAGTCCAGTACTCTCCAGCACTTTGTCTGAAACCATTTCTGGGTGATTTTTGACGTGTGCTTTGGGTCATTGTCCTGCTGTAAGCCATGACCTCTGACTGTGACTGTAGGGACTGTGTTTTTCATGTTTTTCTTCAAAAGCCTCATTTCTTTTCCTGAGAGCAGTAGAATGATGGGCTGCACCAAAAAACTGTCATTTTGTGTCACCACTACAAACAAAAAGAACGAAACCTTTTGTAATTGCAGCAATGTTCTGCGTGACGTTGTGCATTATCTGACAGAAATGCAGGGGTGCCAATATTTGTGACCATGACTGTGTATCGGTGTTGAGGGTCTCCCTGTGCATGTGACACTTTTAGGGAGCTTTTCTATGATGTGTTGGGGTGATCGGCTACAGGACAGTCTACAACTACACCTATTTGTATAAAGTGCACCTGTCAGTTTGCAGCATCGGAGGAGTGTAGTGACAGGCAGGTGCTGTGTTTGGGTTTTCCTGCGTTGTTATAATACAATTCCAACATGGACCCAAAATCAGTGATTCTCTATGTTCTAGGGAACATCTGGAAATGTTTTGTGCCTAGGCAGTACCCTGCAAGGTTTAAGCTTTTTCTGGAATTGCTGCTGAAACATAGCAGAGCCCTTCCTGGTATATGAGGTGCCTAGGCATGCCTGTGCCTTCCTCCTCATAGCTGTATATCTGCAGTGTGAGATCTCAGGCACTGCTGCCTCTGGAGATTTGGCGAGTTCGCTTCTGCTGGTCTGCTTGCTGGAGGGTCTAATAGGAGGAAGCAAAGCCCTGCCTCTGCCAAGATGGCCACCAGGGACAGTGCAGAACAAGGCATGGGAAGTTAGTAATGGGAAAGGTTAGGGGTTAGTCATTTGCCAGCTTAGCCGGGGACAGAAAAGGGGTTCAATCTCTTGGCTGAGGCTCCAGAGAACTGTATTGGCACATCGGGGGACCAAGCCCTGATCCAAATCACCCAAAATCAGGTTTGGCTGCACTTTTCCCTGTAAATATCACTGAGGTGTAATAGGAATGTAACTTCTAGAATTCCATGTAAAAAAATTGTAATTGTAATTGTGAATATTTTCCATCTATAAAAAATAAAAACTTTGCTAAACTACAAAAAAAAAAAGTTGTTTTGTTCCCAAGTCCCGGCCGTGTTCTAGTGACCGTTGGATTGGACACTCGAGTGCCAGCCTGTGATGCCCCTTCCCGTCCGGGACATTTCCTGGTGCTGTGACTCCGTCCTGCAACACGGAACCCAAATGAGTTTTCTATCATTCCTTTCAGGCCGAGCTTTCTGTTGGTGATATTTATTATCCACCGAGCTTCTTCATTCCCTTTCTGTTATGAATCGTCAAATATTGTAATCCCTCAGGGGCGGGGTCCTCCTCACCGTCTTGTCTTGTGATTGTAATTGTCTTCCTTATATTGTAAAGCGCTGCGCAAACTGTGGGCGCTATATAAATCCTGTATAATATGACAGGACAGTATAACCCCCCCCACCCCCAAATGACCCCCTTTTTGTAAAGTAGACACCCCATTCTCAGGTTTTGCCAAATGAAGAAATGTGTTGGTACTGAGGGGGTTGAAACATGGAGCGTGGTACATGTACGGGTCATACACAGCGGACAGGCTTCATGTACAGGCCACAGACAGTGGGAGGATGGAGATGAAGGGGTTAAAGTACAGTTGTGTAGGATAAGGGAGGTGAAGGGGTTAATGAGTCACATACAAAGACCTGGCTGGAGCTGACATATACTGTCACGGTTATACAATTCACAACTGCTGCTGACCTGGAACGAATGATTGGTGAATGTTGGGTGAACGTCGCTTGCAGGTCATTCCTGCCAGTAGGTGGAGCCTAATAATTCCTGAGCTCCTCTGCTCCATCTAGTGGCAGGCATGCCGTGCAAATGGCATTTGCCCCGTGTATGGCTAAATGGAAGATGTATAAATTGGTCCTGTATCTATTTTTGCTATGATGCCCCAATTAGGCCCCGTGCAAAACTACGCGTCCCAGGATCACACGGCCCTGCGCAACGATTTCAATGGGGTGACATCCGCGCGGCAATCGCAGGAAAAAAAGGGTACATGTACTTTATTTCTGCGATACATGCGGCAGGAAACCGCGCAATCCGCCCGGCACGACGGGTGCAGTTTGAAAATGATGGCACCGGCCCTTACAGTAGTATCAGCCCTGCCTGCTGGACTACAGAACTCCTCCCCCATCCGTATGCATAGATTGTCATTACAGGAACAAGGTGAAAGGGGAAAAAAATGAACACGTTCTTCTGAACCTACTGCAGCATGCGTCGCCTTGTACACAAGAGAAAAACGAATGCACCATCCACCTTATCACTTTATTTATCACACGAAGTACATACACCATAAAGCAGCCGACTACAACGTAATATACAGAAGAACCAGAACAAAATCAGAAATAAGGCTTCTGTTCTAATAAAATAAAATTGTCCTACACACACACACAGTAACAGGTCGGCCCTCCTCTCTCATAAGGAACCTGCTTCTTAGGTAAGGCATTGCAAAGAGAAACAATTGTATGTAAAGTACAGCAGCCAATCAGATTTTACTATTTGTGTCAGAAGAGTGCAAGGTGATTTCTGATTGGCTGCCGTGGGTAACAGCTTGTTTGGTGCGTCTCTTTGCTGACGGAGCGTAAATGTGCGTTAACAGCGAACTTGCGTGAAATAACGGATTCCGTCCAGGTGGAAGCAGACAAAGGTCATTGAAAGGATGAAATATTTATGATTACAGTGGCTGGATCTGTTATAAATGTCCAAATCGGGGGGAAAAAATTATATTTTGGTTGTTGAAGTGATACGCTGCCCCGTCCCGTGAAATTAGTGTTTTAGGGGCTTATGCAGACCGTGAGCATCCAAGTGCGGGCACCCGGCCCCCCATGGATGTTCAGGTTCGGGTGTGCATGTGATTGCATGTAGCCGTGTCCTCCCATAGGGAAGAACAGGCTGCTGCACGCAATTCCATGCGGCACCTATCGCTTGTGGGGTCGGGTCTTTTTACTGGGGGTGCATGCCCATCCGAATGAGCCCACATGGGCTTTTGACCATTCCAAGCCATGAAGTGGGTGCTTGTGGGTTTGGAGTCCTGAATTCTGAAGTGCTCACCTCTTCTAGCTGGGTGTCAATGTCAGCAGTGGCCCCTGGAGCAGTGCGAGGTCATAACGTCCAGCCCCTGCTGCTTATTATTCCTCCTTTAGCTAACTGTTGGGGCTGATGGGAAAGAAGGCTCTGCTCAGCTTCTGTGACTCTATACAAAGCGGAAAGGTCATTTTTCACACAGGGTATAGCTGGGTAAATGTCATTCACACTGGCACCACTAGATGGCGCTGCGGGGTATTTGTAATTCCTGTTCCTCAGCACCATCTAGTGGGGACAGTGTGGTGTGAACGGCATTTACTCAGCAATGCGCTGCGTGAACACTTTATAAATCAGCCCCAAAATATTACAACTTTTTTCACTCCACCGGCCAATTTGGTAAATCAGACAGCCAGTGGTATAATCACCGTTTTAAAATGCTGGAATGTGCAGAGGATGTGAGAACTGTGCAGCAGGCACGGGATAGGTCACTTGTGACAATCCGAGACAACTCAAACTGTGTAGCTGAAATAATACAGAAGGATGAAAACCAAATGTCCACATAGATCCTGTTTCAATTGGTTTGGCACCCTCCCCCCACTTCTCAACAGACTACCATTGAATTAAAGGACCAATAGGGAGGCCTGAAGCAGGATGGGATAAGTTTGACTTCTGTCAGTAAAGTCGAGGTTTGCATATTACTTCACCGGCCTCCATCTTTGAATCTACTGCTCATTCTGACCTCCGCTTGTCACTGAAGGTCCTGGACTATCTTGTGATCATTTCTTCCAAGAATGTGACCGGTTTATTTGAAAGGAAATTTGTATTAAAGTGCATGTGACCCAATGCTTCCCAGCCAATCAAGAAGCAGGGGCATTACTCGACGCCCAGCTTCCTGATTGGCTGGGAAGCCGGTTTCCTGGGCAATCACAAGCAAGCAAGCCAGCCACACCACATGGAGCAGCCTTCCTGGGCAATCAGGAAGCCAGGCGGCATGTCATTACCCAATGCCCAGCTTCCTGATTGCCCGTGAAGCTGGCTCCATGCCAACAGAAGCACCGGTATCGGTGCTCAATATCGACGAGTACTGAAAGCAAAGTATCGGTAATCGATACCGAAAAACCAGTATCAGTGCATCCCTATTTTAAATCCCCGGTGCCCTGGTGAAGCCAGTTTTGAAGATTTTGGAAAGTGTCTGTGTGATCGTCCTCCGGCCATTTCTTTGGAATTGGAAAAAAAAAAAAAAAAAAAAAAAACTTAGCACACATTCGTGATACCATCTCGGCCCGCTTAGGTTTCCCACAGAAGTGTTGCAGGTTGGACAAATATCTCATGACCTGACCTCCATGGTGAAGGATCTCCCTGCCTCTGGACACAGGAACACAGAGCTTCACAGTTCCCAGGAGAGGCGCCCATTGGGTAGTGTTGGAGCTCGTCTGTTCCCTCCTGCCCCTCTGCATTCCCCTAATGGCCCTTCACAATGAGGGCCTACCACAGGAGTGCATTGAGGGTGTCAAAGAAACTCAGTCACAACGAGGTGCCCTCTGGTTATTTAGGCAGCAATCAAAGCTGCTGCTGGCACGTGCCGCCACCTCTCGGCAATATCCATATTTTAATAATGACAGGTTCACTTATCTAATGTGAAATCCTAGAAATTAAAAAAAATAAAAGGCAGTCCTAATCTCCATGTGCATGTGCGCTTTCTTCCAGACGATGTCGGTAGCAGAGCATACCTCTTCATGCCTTAAAATGACCCCGTACCATGTCATCGAACAGAACCTGTACACAGAGGGGCTCCCTCTCTCCTGCTACAGCTCCCTAGCAAATGCTATATAGCCGCTGTAAACACTCTAGGGGGGGACTTTATCAAAACTGCAGCAGAAGAATCTGGAGCAGTCGCCCATGGCAACCAATCAGCTTCTCTCTTCAGGTTGCTCAGTTAAGGTTTGAAAATGAAAGGTGGATGCTGATTGTTGCCCTGGGCAACTGCTCCAGTTTTGATAAATTCCCCTTTCTGAGTCAAAACCAGCTGCACTTGCTTTCCTTTCCTTCATCCCTCCTCTTACCCTGACTGTATTTCTTCTTTATTATTATAGAGGATGGCCAACACAAGAAGAATTTTGGTTCCCGTCAATCACGAAAGGAAGGATGAGGTCACACCCCGATAAACTGACTTTGCCTTCAACAGTCTGATTTCTAGTCTAGTAGAGTTCTCTAGGGATTGCCGGAGACATGTGGCCGGAGAGAAGAAGCACCACGGGTCTCATAGCCTCCATGTCCAGGGACTGTTAGGTGGGGCAGAGGAATGGCAGCATGGATCACTTTAAAACTGTCCATTGGCTCCTAGCATGGACTGAATGGCTCCTGACTCCAGTGGTCAGATCTCTGCCTTCGAGTCCCGGGGCCCGTCTCTTCTTCAGAGACAATACAAAAGGATCCCAACTGGATCCCATTTTATAGACTACAACAGGGGGAGAGGAAACACTGTTGGATGGATGAGGACAGAGCTGAGAGTTCTGGTAGGAAGATGTCACATCTGGAATCCACAGGACACATAAAAGGCCAGAAGGTAAATCAGACCAATGGTGAGTAGTGCCCGTCCACCCCAAAGAGTCATATTAGTAACAAATGGAGCCCGGAGGACTGTGTCAGCCATTTGTCTTGTATGCTCCAACAACTCGATCTCCGACCAGTCCTGTCCACCTTTGTGTGTTTCAGCTCCTCCTGCTTCATTCTCCAAAACGTAACAAAAAAAAATCCAGTAGGGATGGAGGGAGCCCCTCATAATGGCCACAGTAGGTGGGCAGACCCTGGATCTCAGTACAGTGATGGAGGGAGCCCCTCATAATGGGCACAGTAGGTGGGCAGACCCTGGATCTCAGTACAGTGATGGAGGGAGCCCCTCATAATGGGCAAGCAGATCCGGGAACTCAGCTCAGGGATGGTGGGAGCCCCTCATAATGGGCACATTAGGTGTGCAGACCCAGGAACTCAATGCAGATATGGTGGGAACCCCTCAATGGACACAGCAGGTGTGCAGACCCAGGCATTCAGCACAAGGATGGTGGGGGCCTCTCATAATGGGCACAGCGGATGTACAGACCCGGGAACTCAATGCAGAGATAGTGGGAACCCCTCATAATGGGCACAGGAGGTGTACAGACTCAGGAACTCAGTGCAGAGATCTCCCCAAAAGACTTACTAAGACACAGAAGAAACAGTCAGGGGGTTTAAGTCTCCACCATCTACCACACACGGTACGCGCACTGTAGAATCCCCTATGAACAGACACTTTGGTTTACCAGTTGGCTTTGTGCTCCAGGAATGACGTTCCTGACACACGTTTCCCATTAAGAATCAGCTACCAGCTTCCCTCTTGTGCGTATGCTGATGAGTGAACCATTAGGATTCCCCGTGGCCGTCCTCAGTGGGGTTTGGGAACGTGTCCATCCACATAAAAGTTTCTGGTGATTTTAGGAAGTGTGAACTCGGCTCCGTTCAGTTCTTTAGTGAGAATAATTTGACATCCCAGTCTGGAGTTCTCCTGTAATAACGGGGCCATGTCCAGCATATCCTCTTCCCTGCAAAAGTAAAATGAGAATGACAGGGGCCCGTTACCTTCTTTGATATAAATTAATCTCAGTACAACTCAAGATGTGCGCCTTCTATCCAACTAAAGTTGTAGTAGAATAGTGAAAATACCAGAAGTATGACACCATCATTTGACTGTGTAATGGCTGCAGCAGTTGGACACAACCAAGTACTGGTGGAGAGATCGAACCACAACTGTGAGTACTGGTGGAGAGATCGAACCACAACTGTGAGTACTGGTGGAGAGATCAAACCACAACTGCGAGTACTGGTGGAGAGATCAAACCACAACTGCGAGTACTGGTGGGGAGATCGAACCACAACTGCGAGTACTGGTGGAGAGATCGAACCACAACTGCGAGTACTGGTGGAGCGATCGAACCACAACTGCGAGTACTGGTGGAGCGATCGAACCACAACTGCGAGTACTGGTGGAGCGATCGAACCACAACTGCGAGTACTGGTGGAGAGATCGAACCACAACTGCGAGTACTGGTGGAGAGATCGAACCACAACTGTGAGTACTGGTGGAGAGCTCTAAGCACAGACATTTTACAGAGATACAAAAATTCAGCTTGCCTGCAACCATGTAAGTCCATAATGTTTTGGCCTATAAAGTATATCCGTAGTCAGACCTACCCCCTCCCTCCTCCATTAAAAGGCAAAGTTCACCTTTTGAACAAAATTCAATATGCAGTTAAGGGGGCCCCAGTAGGTAAAACACAGAGCAGCTTCTAAACCTTTTGCTTAGTTTTAAGGCCATACCAGTAGGCCATTTGCAGCAGCCCTATTTCCTGTCTGAAAAACTCCCATTGTGGGCGTTTGCCATCCTGCCTAGATATTAGGACAAACCCTACCGAGTCTTGTGCATTTTTGTGCTCATACGCATTGCACGGGTGGTACTAATGCGCATTGCTCTGTTCCTGGTCCCGCTGTCACTAATAAGACTGTGAGCAGTGCTACAGGGGTGGGGAAGTTCTGAATGGTTGTGGCGAACACTCCGTTTCCTTACAATGAGGGTTTTGTCATTTGTTTTATTAACCAGCGCTGGTAGCATCGGCACGTATAAAATTGTAGTCCATGTCAGGAGTTCATGTCATCACTTTTGTGATTGTGATTGGTGGGAAGCCGGCTCCATGCTCCCTTGTCACTTGAAGGGAGCATGAAGCCAGCTTCCCGACCAATCAGGAAGCTGTGCGGTGTCTAATGACTTGCCACCCAGCTTCCTGAACCAGTCGGTAGGCTGGCCAATCAAGAAGCCGGACGGCGAGTCATCACCTGCCCCCCTGATTGGCCAGAAATCCAGCTCCAAGTTTCCTTGTGACGAGGGAGCTGGCTTCCCAGCTAGTCAGGAAGTTGGGCGGCGAATCATTACACGCCGTTTGGCTTCCTAAATTAAACTTCCGGTATTGGTATTCGGTATCCGCGAGTACCAGAAAAAAATATATCAGTACTCGATGCCGAAAAGCCGGGATCGGTGCATCCCTAGAAAAAGTAAACCGGCCAACTAATCGTTTATGGAAATAATCATTACTTGCAGCCCTACTGTAAGTTCTGCCATATGACAGGATCTTCTAACCAAATCATGCTGGACCAAGAAAGACCTCATGCCCATCGAAGCCTGGAGGTTGGGGCGCAGAGGTTCCTCCTTCCAAGCAACACCACTAATAAAAACAGCCTTATGGACCATCAGAGGCAGAATAAAATAATGAAGGTCAGAGAGATTCCGGGATGACCCAACACCAGATGGTGCGATCTGTAAAGTGTGTCAGGTCTAAGTGGGATACAGTCCATAATGGAAGTCACCAGCACTGGATGATGTGTCTATGGTGGGGTTAAAGGTGGTTTGTGCGGTGTTAATGGTGGCTGTGTGGCTCTCAGGTGGGCTGTGTGGAGTTTAATGGCAGCTGCGCAGCGCTCAATGCATATACTGAGCCTCACAGGTATAGCTGTCACTGTACACATATATACACAACTCCCTCCGTGACATACATATAAAGAGCCCAACTTCTCACTGTACACATATACCGGACCCCCTCTCCCCCCGCAACAAGACCCCCGGCAGCACATTCGCCCACCGCCTCCCCCTCACGGCCGTTCAGTCCTCCGTCCAGACTCACCCTGTATAGGATCCAGCATCATGACCACAGTGTGCAGGGGGCGGGGCATGTGACACAGACACACCCTCCTCTCCTGCCGCCTGTTACTAAGGACGCTGCCGGGAGATGGTGAGTCATAGGACCCGCCCCCTTGCTCAGAAGCCCTTGTGCAGGAAAAAGTGATCGCCACCGCCTTTAAAGGGCCCCGCTCAGTGGCCACAAACCCCGGGATGGATCTCAGTGGGCCCCGAGGCGGCGGCACCGCCGGTAGTTCCGCCCCTGTCAAGCACCAACCTTTCATCAAGGTCTGTACGCTGCATGGAGTGCAGGTGATTTCCTATTATGTATAGGTCTAAGTGAGAAACATTTCAGAATTGCTGGTTCTTTCATCATCTCATATACAGGCGAAACTCAAATAATTAGAATATCGTGCAAAAAAGTTCTTTTAGAGGTCCGATATTGTTCTATGTACAATCCTTGTTTTATTGATTGCATGTAATATTCTTATTTTCTGAGATTGTGGATTTGAGGTTTTCATGAGCTGTAAGCCATAATCATCACAATGATGACAAATCACGGCTTGAACTATCTTGCTTTTCATGTAATGAGTCTATCTCATATATTAGTTTCACCTTTTAAGTTGCATTAGTGAAATAAATGAACTTTGCACGATATTCTAATTATTCGAGTTTCACCTGTATGAGCAACACAGACGGAACTACATTACCTCTCATCTGGCTCTGGAAGTTGATCAGAAAACTCGGGGCTGACGAAGACGTGACACGTGGAACAGGCGAGGGAAGATTCACAGGCCCCTGAGGGAAAAAAAAAGGAGGACAATAAAACTGAAGCCGAATGATTAAATCTCAAATCACACTCTCTTCATTTAGAACTGTCATCCGGTTACACTGTATATAGAGTGATGAATGTCTTTTTCTAATAGTTAGGTGCTGCAGCAATGGTGCACAAGTTGCAGGCTAGGACTCGGGAAGTGACAGCGATGTTGATTAGAGCAGTGTTCTCAGAGCACAGGAGAGGCGGCTGCAGTGAAAATGTAAACAGACAGATTGATGCGGATTATACAATCTGACCGCATTACAGAAACACATTCAAATCAGGGATGTCCCGATACCACTTTAAGACCAAGTATAAGTACTGCCCCTCATGTACTTGCCAATACCAATTACCAATACATTTTCTTAAAGTGACATGTCACATTTTTTACTAAAACAACACAGACTGATAATTTTAGGGCAGTTTCTCACCAGGGCTCAATACGGATGTCACCAGAACTGAACACATGTCCCCAAAGCTAAACACATGTCCCTAAGGGAGAATAGTATTCTGCTCTGGGGACATATATTCTGCGAATACATGTCCCCAAGCAGAATTCCTCTCAGCAGGCTGTGTGTCGATCTCACCGGGCGACGTGGACATCTGCAGTGGCTCTGCGGGCACTCCACCTCACCGCTGATGTTGAGACCCGGTCTCCTCCACGTCCACTCCGGCCGACTATCTGCACTGCTGGGCCCAGTCCTCCCAGTCAGTGTGCGGCGGGAACCCCCAAATTCTAGCCCTGGAGTGGTAGTTTCGCCCCCGGAGCGGTCCATGGCAGTGCCTGCACCGGGGAGGAGGATTAGGAGATAAAGAACCGGACAGGCACTGCCATGGACAGCTTTCTGCAGGTCCCCAGCAGGCTGCAGAGGTCCCCACAAGCACGGGAACTCGGACGGCCGCTGCGGTTTGAAAATGTAAAGGGCCGGTATCGGCCTTAAGAATCGGGGCATTTTCACGAGTGCCTGGTATCGGCCCCGTAACCGATACTAGTATCGGTATTGGGGCAACCCTAATTAAAAGGGTTCAATTTTGCTTCATCAGTCCACATAGTCAGGCCCGTCCTTTTAATCAGGCATCCAGAGTCTGTTACCTCAGACGGCATTTCTTTGGGTCATGTGGAAGGGGGGCGGCAGGTAGAGCGCCATGGTTGATCTACTGCACAATGTCTGCCACCCCCTTTCCGGCCAGATCGCCCCAGGTTGCGGAGAGCCGGGTGGGGAGATGTGTAAAGGTCGAATACATCTTCCCGCTCAGCTCCTATGAACCTGGGATACTCTGGCCGGCATCCTGTCCAGCTCCTGGCAACCAGTGACGCCATGTCACCACGTCTCCGGCTGACCTCCATGTCACCACGTCACCTGCTGACCTCCATGTCACCACGTCACCTGCTGACCTCCATGTCACCACGTCTCCGGCTGACCTCCATGTCACCACGTCTCCGGCTGACCTTAGAAGTCTCCTTTTCCCACTGAGACATGCCGCCACATTTGTCAGGAATGGGGCGGCATGGGCAGAAGTACATATCTAGAGGGGAATGTATCAAAGCTGGAGCAGCCAAAACCTGGAGCCACTGCGCACAGCTTCTCGCTTTCATTTTCAAATCTTAACTGAACAAACTGAATTGAGAAGCTGATTGGTTGCCCTGCACAGCGGCTCCAGATTCTGTCTGCTCCAGCTTTGATGAATTCCCCCCTCTGTGTCTTCTGTACAGGTACGTGCTTTGCTCGGATTTTTTACTCACGCTCTCTTTAAACCCTCCAATCTCTCCACATTCAGTAATCACTCACCTTCCAAGTCCACGGCGTACCTATGTGCCAGGTACAGAACACTCTCCCCGATCTTCCCTTTAACAGGGATGCGCTTGCCGGCCCGATCTATAAAGACAACGTCCACCCTGCGGGGAGAGATATCCGGGTATGACAACACTGTACAAGAAAGGCCGGGTCAGGTCACATGAAAGACAAAAAAGGAGTTTAAGCTATTTTAAATGCGGATGAAATCACTTACAATGGACGCTGCTGCTTGATGTCTAAACGTTTTTAATTTTTGCACAGTGATTTATTTTCACAGCAGGGATAGATCACAATTTATTTATTCACTAAATGAAGGTTGAAGGATAATATATATTCATTGTGTATTCATTCATTTAATGTGATGATTGATGCAGAAGGATTTGCACATTTAACAAATCACGATTTGTACAATATTTACTCTATAGAGTTTTATATAATATTACAGTATATCCCATATATGTGACACCTATTGATTCACATGCATATTTATTGTTTGGCGTTATAGATTTGCAATTTTTTTTTAATATATGAAGGTTTGCACTTAATTCACTATAGTGATCTAATTTATTTATTTAAACCACTATGCGTCTATACACCTATATTTAGTCATCCCTACAGTTGCCGATTGAACTATTAGCGCTGTATATTCAGTTAAAACATTCTTGGACCTAGTTGTCTATAGTACAGCAGCTTTTAATTAACCCTATAATACAATACAGATCATCCATTAAGGAAACAAAAAATTGGAGACGGAAGCGCCACTACCTGGCGCAATAAATGTGGTAGAGCAGGGTGTAAGCGTTGGTGATTTACTCACCTGAGGCTGGGTGAGCATTCGCTTGTACTCATCAGATTGTGGTGAAGCGGATGGAGTGGTGGTGGGGGTGATCCCTCTTCTCCAGGGTGGCGTAGCGATTGGACCCAATCAGGCAGATGGAGACACAAGAAAGCGAGGGGGTGAGGTATGCAGTGGTGGGTGAAGAAGAGGTGGGCTTCTGTAACTCACCGTGGGGATATTGAAGGGCGACTCTCAGCGATGACGGTGCGGCCACAGATGTGCCTGGGCGGTGGGCAGTGGGAAGGTCCTCAGGACCTCTGGCACAGGTGTCCTCTGATGGCAGGTGCTGTGAAGAGGTGGAGCGACGTGGTGTCCTGGATGGGGGGACTGGAGAGTGATGGAGGCGCCGGAATGGCAGAGTGTTCAGCCGCCGTGGCTCTCTGACAATGCGATGGGGCTGACCTACAGGCGTTTGCTGGGGAATCCTGTAGTGCGGGTATTGCGGCGCGGGCGGTGTCTGTAGACGGGTGGAGTGTGGGAGACCCTCAGGGGATCGGTGGAGACCGGGTTGACGGGCAGTCCTGTATTGCAGGTGTTGCGGCGCGGGCAATGTCTCTGGGCAGGTGGAGTGTAGGAGACACTCAGGGTTTAAGTGGAGACCGGGCTGACGGCGACGCGTTTCGAAGGTGAAACCTTCTTTTTCAAGCCGAAGTTGAGCTTTCTTCCCCCTCGCTTTCTTGTGTCTCCATCTGCCTGATTGGGTCCAATCGCTACGCCACCCTGGAGAAGAGGGATCACCCCCACCACCACTCCATCCGCTTCACCACAATCTGATGAGTACAAGCGAATGCTCACCCAGCCTCAGGTGAGTAAATCACCAACGCTTACACCCTGCTCTACCACATTTATTGCGCCAGGTAGTGGCGCTTCCGTGTCCAATTTTTTGTTATATGTGCATATGGGGAGGGAGGGTCCCAATCAAGAAAATATTTCAATAACATATAATCTCAAATGGTGGGTCTCCACTATATTATATCACAATATATCACATATCCCCATTCAGGGAGATATATGATATTCTCCTTTTATATATGATTTTATAGTTGCAGTATTGGATTTATGGCGGGATCACCTTTGAATGGGGATATGTGATATATTGTATTAGTTAAGTTACTTGAATGTATTTTTAAGATTTAACTCCTAAATTTAGTGTCACTTTAACTTTGTTACTTATGTGATGCTTTACTCGGCCCAGCAGTGAAATGTTGATGATAGACATACATAACACAGGGAAATGCTCTGACTCACGTGTCTTCACATGGCTCAATTGCAAGACCGGCGTCTTCCGATTGGGCAGCAGCTAAATACAAAGAACTCAGTCATGTCCTCGAACCACAAGCAATAATCAGAAACGGACAGAATACAAAACAAATTGTAGTAAATGTACTCTGCCTGGCCAAACAAAAGTCACCACCTGGATATAGGGCAGTGTTATGATCTGGGGTTGCTTTAGTTGGTCAGGTCTAGGTTCAGCAACGTTATGAGCCCAAAAAATGAGGTCAGCTGCTCCCTGAATATACGTAATGATCAGGTTTTTTCATCAATGGATTGTTTCTTCCCTGATGGCACATTGGACATATTCCAAGATGACAATGCCAGGATTCATCGGGCTCAGATTGTGAAAGAGTGGTTCAAGGGTCATGAGGCTTCATTGTCACACATGGATTGGCCATCACAGAGTCCAGACCTTAACCCCATTGAGAGTCTTTGGCATGTGCTGGAGAAGACTTTACACAGAGGTCCGACTCTCCCATCATCACTACAAGATCTTGGGGAAAAAATAATGTAACTCTGGAGGGAAATAAATGTTGTGACATTGCATAAGCTTACTGAAATGACGCCACGGCAAATGTGCGCCGTAATCAAGCTAAAGACGGTCCAATGAAATATCAGAGTGGGGTTTTATTGACCAGGCCGTGCATTTGTAAGCAACATGCCTGTTCCGCGCATGTGCCAAGTCCCGCGGGACGGGCATGATAAACAAAACAAACGACAAACGCACTCAACAATTTGTTACCAGTTATACAGTAAGGTGCACACGAAATGGGCTTTGAACAGTGGTACAGTAGAAAGGCATCATGGCACACTCACAAACCAGCATGTAAAACAACTTGTCTCACCACTAAGGACAATGACAGAGGTTTGGATACACGTCTTCTGCAAAGGATGTGTAAGCCGCACTATAAGAGGTGCCTTGGCGCGGCAGTGCGGCTTACACATCCTTTGCAGAAGACGTGTATCCAAACCTCTGTCATTGTCCTTAGTGGTGAGACAAGTTGTTTTACATGCTGGTTTGTGAGTGTGCCATGATGCCTTTCTACTGTTCTACTGTTCAAAGCCCATTTCGTGTGCACCTTACTGTATAACTGGTAACAAATTGTTGAGTGCGTTTGTCGTTTGTTTTGCTTTACCGATTTGGTGCAGCGACGCATGGGGTTTCTCAGCTGCCAATGGGATGTGCGGGATCCCTTGTGTGTTTCTGTACCTTTAAGGAGGTGGGGCGTCCTCCTGACAGGCCTGCACCCAATTTGATATCTTCTGCCCCATGTGCTCCAAGATGGAGACTCTCATAGTTTAGAGTTAGGACCGCACTATAAGAGGTGCCTTGGCGCGGCAGTGCGGCTTACACATCCTTTGCAGAAGACGTGTATCCAAACCTCTGTCATTGTCCTTAGTGGTGAGACAAGTTGTTTTACATGCTAGTTTGTGGGCATGATAAACAGGCGCATGCGCACAGCAAGTCATTGCCACGGAAAGACGCGCCGTATGGTGCACCGGAAGTGACACACATACGGCGCGAGTCACAAGAAAAACGCGCCAAGGGCGCACAGGAAGTGACGTGCATGATTGGCCCACTTCCCTATATAAACCAGACCTGCATGTCACTTAGTTGCTGGATTGTCTTCTCAGCTCCTGTTTGTGTATTCGTATCCTGTTCCCTGCCTTGAATACCGTTTGCCTGGATTTGGACCTGTTCCTGCCTCAACCAACTTCCTTGATTGCTGCCCGCCTTTTTGACCTCGGACTGTTTATTTGATTCTTCTTCTGCCTAAACTCTCGGTACTGCATCTGACCTCCCGGCTTTTTGACCTCGGCTTGCCTTGACTTCGATTTCTGGATTACCCTTCTGATTGCACGGTTTCATAGCCACTGGCACTCGTGCCACTCGGTGTCTGCCTGACCTCTTCTCACCATCCTCAAAGGCCACAAGACACGAGGTGCAAGGGAAGCCTCCTCACCCATCCAGTCTCCCAGACCAGGTACGGGATAGTATTGGTGTAATTCTCACACATATGCAGATATAGATAAAAGGAACATTAATAAGATTTCTCGATCACAATTCCATTACCTGTAGTCTGGAAGGTTCTGCACCCCTCCTCCACATTGGGCATCTGTGGTCTTCCCGGGCTTTGTGGTCTCGCTGATATTTGAGATATTCTGGAGAAAGCAACTTTACGAATGGACCAGGAGCACCGTCCTCCAGTCCTGAGGCCTCTGCTGATCAGAGACACAGCCATCAGGACTCAGCGACACGTTCTCCTCCTGATCTTTACAAATGTTCTTTTCACAATGGCTGATCTTCAAGGGTTGAAAACCTGAGGACAGAAGAGTAGAAAATGGCAGAATAATAATTAGGGATGCACCGATAGCGATACTAGAATTGGTGCCGATACCGAGTATTTGGACGTGCACTCATCCAAATGCTCCGATACCTTCTGATACCGGAACTTCTGGTCAGAGGGAACATGGAGCCAGCTTCCTGGCCAATCAGGAAGCCGTGTGGCAG
This sequence comes from Nanorana parkeri, assembly GCF_000935625.1. Taxonomy (NCBI): domain Eukaryota; kingdom Metazoa; phylum Chordata; class Amphibia; order Anura; family Dicroglossidae; genus Nanorana; species Nanorana parkeri. The sequence continues at coordinate 163,189 of NW_017307434.1, read as the reverse complement.
CTAATGGTCAGTCACCCGGCTTCCCGATTGGCCGGGAAGTCAGCTCGCTGCCGGCATCCAAGCGAATCAACATTGAGATGTTGCCCCATGCAGATTGGCTGGGGCAAACAGGAAGTCGGGCAGCAGGTAAGAAACACCGCCCAGCTTCCTGATTGCCTGGGAAGCCGGCTCCATACTAGCAGAAGTACCAGTACTCAGTATCGGCGAGTACCGAAATATAAATATCAGTTCTCGTACTCAATATCGGAAAACCTGTATCTGTTCATCCCTAATAATAATAATAATAATAATTCACACCCAGCCCAGCCTCATCACTAGTCTTGGTATAAATGAGGGGTAGCCAACCTCGGCACTCCAGCTGTGGTGTAACTACAATCCCATCATACTTCTGCTTCATGGCGCCATGTCTGTGTCTGATTTCACTGCACACTGGGAGCTTCTCTCAATGTTCAGATGGACTGCGCTTCATTTCCTGGCTGGAGGAGCATCTAGCTCTTTTGTTGTTCCTCTGGCTTATATGTTTATAATACAGATGCGTTCTGGTTATCCAAAATTGAGTTTATCTGAAGACACAACAAAACCTAAACTTCATATTTTACTTTTTAATAGGAATTGTGGCTGCTCTTTTATTTTAGAAACCTGGATCTGTTGCCCATAGCAACCAACCATGTTTGAGATTATAAAATAAAGTCTCTGATGGGCTGCTACTGGCAGCAGCTGCAGTTTTCATGACTCAGCCCCCCTTATTACGTACAAATGTATCCAAGAGCCACCCTCAGTACTGAGAGCAGGGACCCTGTCATACCTCATGACAGGCACATGCACCCTTCACACTCACCTGGACGCTCAATCTCCGGCTACTGTGCCACCTCCAACATGGCGCCTTCCCGTCTTCCGATGACGTCATCCCTTCGGTCACCACCATAGAGAAGAAGGACGTCTTTTCCCGGTTTGCTCTCTGTGGCGTTTAGTCCTCCGCCACGCCCCCCACGCTCTTTCTCCATTGGTCGAATCATGTGCTGTCCCCGCCCGTTCCCTCTGCAGCGGAAGTGACGCAGTAGAGCGGCAGTGCGGTGATGACATCTCGGCGGAGCTAGAGGGAGACTGACTGGCAGCTGGGCGATGTGAGAGGCCGCCGGGTCGGGGGACGGAGGGAGCCCGGGTCACTGTCTGACTCACTCCTCAGCCGGTGAGTGTGCGGGGGAGGTGGGGAACGTTTTGACGCCGTGTGCGTGTGACGGGCCTGAGCCGGGGAGAGGGGCCTCCTGACTGCTTATCCGAAGAATTGGCTGAGTCGCCCGTAGCAACTGGTCAGATTCCTTTGCTAGCGCCCATGCAGTGGCAGGAAATGAAAGGGATCGTCTGATTGGTTGCTAGGGGCAGCTGTGGGCCTCGTGTGCGTGCTGAGCTCCAGCTGTTCCCCTGTCCTGGGCTGACCTGCCCTAGCAACCGGAAAGGGAGAAGCTGATTGGCTCGTTGAGGGGAGCACAGACAGAGATCGTGTGAGGCTCAGCTATGAGGCCATATATAAGCTTGTGAGGTATATGCTGTTCCATATTTCCATGGCTGTCTCTTATTTCCAGGAGGGCTGTGTTTTCCCATCCCCCCCTCATTTTCTTGTCATACAAACCCCGATTACCAAACATTATTGTATGCTGGAATACTGAACACACTGCCCTCCTCTGCTGACAGAGATGCACGGCCGGCCATTGCTGAACATCATCTGTGAATGCTATTGCCTGGTTGTTATACTGATCCTCTGACTTCAATCTGAACTCTGGACCACAAAAACTCTAAAGGGTTTCTCAGAAGGATATGGATTTGCTTTGTGTGCATCACATGACTCTGCAAACCCAGTTATTACTTTGTGAAAGGAGCAGGCATCACCCCTGTGCTGTATATGGGCCCCATCCACTACAGGAGGGGGGCGGAGATGAGACAAGACCAGTCACTCTGCACAAGGAGAGAGAGAAGCAGTGAGTTGTCTCTTTGAGAAAGCAGCAGTGAGCGGTCTTTATTACAGGAAGTCTCACGCTGGATTACTGCACAGATCTGGAAGGAATGCACAAAGCTCACCAGGAAGAACACACATGACTCTTATATGAGGATGATAGTTTCTTATGTTGGAGTTCAGCTTTAAAAGTTGATCGCTGAGTAACTTGAATACATTTCTGATGTCACAACATAATGGGACCAGTATATGTTTGACACTTAACATTTAAAAGCTGCCCTTGAGCTCCAGTGCAGTGACTTTGCCTAGGCTGAGATGTCATCTGTCTGCTGCAGGCAGGAGGAAGCATTTTCTCAGTCTCCCCTCCCCCAGTGATCAGACTGAAAACATGGTAACATTGTAGCCAGTCACAAGGTGAGAGGCTACAGCAGGGGCGGATCTGTGTCAGATATTTGTGAACACAGGCACTGGAGTCACATGATTGTGCCAACTTTGTGACTTCCTTGTATTGTAAAGCGCGGCACAAGCTGTGAGTCCTGAATAAATCCTGTATAATAATAACTGAACCGGCATCTCAGTCCAGAATGTACATGGTGACCCTGGATGATGCCTGAGCAAAGATGGTGCTGTCGTGGGTAGAAAAGCTGGTGAAGCCATTGTCTGGGGGGAGTACTGGGATCCCTGTGAAGATCAGTATCTGGAAGTGTTACACTTATGCGTTACTGAGCATGCGGGGCATGGCACTTCTGTTCTGTCTCTTCCCCCCCCGCCCATGCTTTCACATAAAGGGTAAGGGCAGGGCACTCCTCCACGCCTGTGCAGTTGCTTCCAATAGACTTCTATGGGACCACTCCCTGGGGTTGGAGATGCTGAAGAGTCAATGTCGGGGAACCTCTGTGGGCATCAGATGTGGCCAGTGGTACAAAGATTTTGGCCACTTGATGAGGGTGGCGTTCTGTGAGGGTGGCAGGGGCGGTCTGTGTCGGGTACGTATGCATCTGGGGTGGGGGAGCGTGGGCTGTTTTCCGTCAGAGGACTAGGCATGAAGAATAATCGCTCCTCGGGGTCACGGTCGGATCTCTGTATACAATTTGTAAACAACGTTTCATACAATTACATAGAAGAAGTATTGGCTCCGTGCCGGAGATGAGTTCAGAGGCGGCTCCATTCTCTGTCCTGTGACCAGCGAGTACCCTGAACATGGACATCAATGATCAATGGCTTCATCCTTCAATCTATTCATGAAGTCTAGTGAGGCCTGAGACACGCACAGTCCTCCGTGTAGAGAGAACGGGGGAGGCCTGAGACACGCACAGTCCTCCGTGTAGAGAGAACGGGGGAGGCCGCAGACACGCACAGTCCTCCGTGTAGAGAGAACGTGGGAGGCCTGAGACACGCACAGTCCTCCGTGTAGAGAGAACGGGGGAGGCCTGAGACACGCACAGTCCTCCGTGTAGAGAGAACGGGGGAGACCGCAGACACGCACAGTCCTCCGTGTAGAGAGAACGGGGGAGATCACCCATGTTCAGCGTGTAAAGATGAGTGCTGTGTACAGTGCAGTAATGGAGGGGTTACTCACAGGACACAGCAAGGGGGAATTTATGAAGAGTGGAGCCGACAGAATCTGGAGCAGTTGCTCATGACGACCAATCAGCTTATCTTTTAAGTTAAGATTTAAAAATGAAAGCTAGAAGCTGATTGGTTGCTGTGCGCTGCGGCTCTAGTTTTGATAAATTCCCTGCTGAGCTCTGAAGCAGAAACATGACGGAGATGTTTCCTGACGCCAAAACCGATCATACAGATAGAATGTCGTGTTCATGGTCGGTCTGTTATGAAGAGGATCTGATATCTGTGGAAGGCCGGCCATACACATGTCAATTTTTTTTCATTCAACCCGCAAGCTGAACTAAACAAATTGGACACGATCCCTCCAACACAAACAGCGTGTCCATCGAGGAATTGCCGTTCCTTGCATTGTATTCTGACAAGTGCCGCCAGCACCGATCAGAAGACCCGATCAGAGCGCGCAGTTCATTGGCTGCTGGCTCTGTATCGCACAGGAGATTTTCCAGTCGCCTCCTTCGATCAGCTGAATGAGGAATGGCGGCTGTAAGGTAGCCGTCAGCCCCACACACTGTGCAAATGTCGGCCGGTACATTAATAACAGGCCGAACTTCCGCAAATGTATGGGCACCTTAAGGCCTCATTCACACACAACGCAAGCAAAATTGTATATGCGTGCACTATATGCAATCCCAGAATGCATCACTCGTAATGGAATTTTTAATGTGCTGTACGCGTATATGTGCGTAAATACGCAGAAATACGCTGCCCGGACGCATCTCTGTTCCATTCTGTTTTTGCGCATATATACGCTACGCAAATATACAGCTCCATACGCGGCTGTATGTATGGAGCCATTTATTTGCATATGGTACAATACGAGCGTATATGCGCGGCAGTGTGAATGAGGCCTTAATCTAACATATGTATGTACACTATATACCTGGAGGTTTGTGAACACCTGACCATCTCACCTCCATGAACCCTTTCCTCGTTCCTAACCATGGCATTAATGTGGAGTTGGTCCCTCCCCCTTTTCTGTAGCATTAAAGGAGAACTATGAGGCGAGTGATTTCCACTCATCCTCCTAATTAGAGCCAACCTGTGACATTTAAACTCGCACGTCGGCTCTATAGATCGGGAAGAGAGAGAACACATACCGTCGCTCGCTCACTTCCCGATCATCTCCCTGCAGAGAGCAGTGGCTGTCAGTCATTACCCCCCTCAAGGATTCCCTGATCCGATCCTCCAACGCTGATGGGAGAATTGGGCGGGGCACAGCTGGCTCTTGCTCTAGATAGGCAGAGTCTGCTGTCAATCAGCCAGCTTGGTATTGTAGGGATCCGTCCCAGCTGCAGCGCTCTCAGTATACCGCGAGCTGTAGCTTGCGATTTATATAGTGTGCTTTGGGTCATGGGAGGAGGTTAGTGTATGTCCTCCCGTGACCCTTAAGAAAAGGTTACCCCATGGTTGTCTTTTAAAGTGACACTGAAGTCAGAGAGTTACATCTTAAAAATGATCGACAGCCGAGTGATACTCAAAAATACATTCAAGAACCTTCACTATTAACAAAAATGTATCTTAAGATTGAACTCCTGAGTGTAGCGTCACTTTCTAGTATTCAACCCTCCATAAAAACCCAACCTCTGTATTTTATTGTCATCATTCTAGTGAAGTAGATACTTTGATTTTTTCAGTTAAGACATTTGCAGGCAGATTTCAAGCTGAACTCCAGGTATAAATATTTGTGTACTTGTATTGGCCAGCTTGGCCCCAAGTATATATTAATCCTTCTTAGGGCCACAGGGATCCTGTAAAACACTGTAGTAGCCGGTGCTTTAGGCATTCATCTGGGTCCTGTGCTGAGCGACTTCCCGTCTGCTGGTCACTTGCTAAGCACATTGGTGGATCAGCAAGCGCCTCATGTTTTTCATTAGAGATGCACCAATACCAGTGTCGGTGCCAATACAGAGTAGGTGGGGGAGTACTCGTACTTGCCCAAATTCTCCCAATACCGGATTCTTTACACGGCTAGCCGGCTTCCTGATTGGCCGGGAAGATGGCCCCACGCTCCCTTGTCACTTGGCGGGCATGTAATGACTCGCAGCCCAGGTTCTTGATTGGCCAGCTTCCCGACCAATCAGGAAGCCAGGTGGCAGGTCTTCACCCGCCCTCCGGCTTCCTGGTTAGCCATAAAGCCGGCTCCATGCTTCCTTATGTGGTGATTTAGGGGGCATGGAGCCGGCTTCCCACCTAATCAGGAAGCTGTGCGGCGAGTCATAACACGCCCCCCGGCTTCCTTAATGGAACTAACGGTATTCGGTATCGCATCCCTAGTTCTTCTTTACTTGGGGAACGTTTAGGGGCTGATTGAGGAATGTAGACTGGGAGGATGTCCATCACATGGTACTAGCACCCCTTGATGCCTCTGAGGAGTGCCATGTGAGTAGCATCCAGCCAGCACCTAGAAGTCAGCCCGAGTATTAATAAACATAGTAGACGTTGCTTGAATGGCCGATGTGCTGAGCGAGCAACCCCCTTGTGTTTTCATAGCAGAGGGAAGTCGCTCAGTACAGCGGCAGTACAAGACCTAGATCACTTTAAAGCACTGTACATGTGACTCTTACATCGTCCCTGGTGCCCCTCTAGGTATACAATATGTATACTTATATTATCCCCCAACTGGGCCAGTGTAACTATGCATAAATATTTATACCTGGAGTTCAGCTTTCACTCATCTTCCACAGGCACCGTTATCTTCTCAGGACCTAGCCCTTCACTTCCAGAGAGGATGCGCACTTACAATATCTTTGTGTCTGATATCAGGACTACATGTCCCATGATCCATTGTGCATTGGATTCAGATGTGCATGCTTGATTGGTAAGCAAAGCGTTTCTGCTGATCCCTCCTCCCTAATTCTGCTGTCACGGGGGACCAATAGAATAGTAGGTAGACTATTTTTCTACTACATCCTCCAGGACAGTTAAAATGAGACGGGTGGCCCTACTTCCTGTTGGAAACACAAGGCTAGGCTACCCCGCCCCCCGTTCCTACGGACCCCGGTTCCTGCAGTCACAAATGCATGGGGGGATCTCCCGTATCCAGCATTTCTCTCGTAACTCTGCATTGCCCATGTGTCAGCGCACGGAGTGGCTGCACATTGCTTAGCCAAAGTAGGAGCGGGCACACTGGTGGCTCCATAAAGAGCTTGTTGGTAAAAGGAGCCGCTAGAGAAGAACAATAAAGATTATTATACATAGAATGAAGATGGTGAGAGAAAAGAATATACGAGAACCCTTGTAAGTAATGCTCTGTAATTATTGCAGAGGTGTAATAACACCTGAACCTTTCACTAGAAACAACTTAACTCAATAATTTGGAGACTTGTCCACAATTTGGTCATATACATAGGTGTGATCATCAAACCTTTGGGGGGGAATAATCTCCAATTTCAGTTTTTCCTACTTCCTGGATTAAGATGACAGTAACGGTAATCCTTGTGCATGTGTAGAAGTCTTTGTCCTTGCTCTTGTCTAACAATACTTGTTGTTTCCTGTCATTCACCTCTATAAGCCGTCAAATAGGTTCACTCCCCGTGAGTGATAAGTGGCTTATGGGTGGACTGAGGAAATGGTGCCTATGACATCATCTCACCAGAATGCTCCCCTCAGTCCCAGGCACAATGACTTGTCTGGTGCTCAGGGATTGCTTTCCATGGAAGAAATACCATTAAGAAAATAAAAATGTTTTCTGCATATTGTGACGCGTCAAGTCTCTTCACGCTCTCCTTAGACAGCTACCAACAGGTCCACTTTAGGGGTTCAAACATTGTTTTGTATCCCCTGCTATTCAGTGCAAATCTCCTCAGAGTCAGACGGTCATTGTTACTCTCAATGGGAGACAAATTAAAGTTTACATTTATCCAAACGGTATTCCGTTATCGTTTTTAGGATTAGAACCTCCTGTCAGGTGTTATCTGCGGCCTGTTTTCCTGCTTGGGAGATTCGCCCTCTCTATTCTGGTAACCATCGTTGTCAGGGATGATTAAGAAAAATCTAAAACTTTCACCGTTACCGGGGAAGGAATATAGAAATCTTCATATGTGAATACTTTGTTCTGGTGCCAACTGCCTAAGAGGATTTCCCTAACAATGGAGAGATTTACACTAGGTTTGTTACTTCTGCTTGTCTTGGAATGGGGAGTGAAGGAAAATCTCCCCAGTGGATCGCAGCAATAATGGCGGTTCATTTGTATATTGATCCATACTGTTTTAGGCCTCCGCATATAATACCCACATGTATAGGTTCTATATTACAGCTATAAATACAGGTATTCCTCACTTAACGACCGAGTTGCGTTCCTACGACCAGGTCGTTAAACGAATTGGTCATTAAGTGAGGAACTCTGTATAGTGTTGCAGATGTACAGTACCGAACAGTGTACTGTACATCGGGCAATGAAAATACTTACCGGGACCCGCAGTGAAGATCAGAGGACGTCACTTCTGCCGGCGACACGTTGCACTGACGCGCGCGGTCGGAGGTCGCTCGGAGGACGGTCGTAAGTGCGAGTGGTCGCAAAACAGGTAAGTCGTTAAACGAGGATTATCTGTACACATATCAGAATATACCTAAATACTAGGGATGCACCGATACTAGTATCGATATCGTTGCCGATACCGAGTATTTGGGCGAGTATTCACCCAAATGCTCCGATGCCTAGCCCGATACTTCCTGTATCGGGAAGCCGGGCAGCGCGTCATTACACACTGCTCGGTTTCCTGATTGGCTGGTAAGCGGCTCCATGCTTCCTCGTCACTTGTGATGAGAGAGCATGGAGCCGACTTCCCGGCCAATCAGGAAGCTGGGCAGCGTGTAATGTCACGCTGCCCGGCTTCCTCATTGGTCGGGAAGCTGGCCAATCAGGAAGCCGGGCGACGTGTAATGACGCGGCTTCTTGATTGGCCGGGAAGCTGGCTTCATGCTCCTTCGTCATCTCATGATGAGGGAGCATGGAGCCAGTCTCCCGGCCAATCAGGAAACAGGGCGTCGCGTCATTACACGTCGCCCGGCTTCCATGATTGGCCAGCAAGCCGGCTCCATGCTTTCTCGTCACATAGTGACGAGAAGCAGGGGACGGCTTGTTAATTGGGAAGCCAGATGGCGAGTAATTGGTATCGGCGAGTACCGAAAAAAATATCGGTGCTCGGTACCAAAATACCGGTATCTGTGCATCCCTAATAAATACTATACACGGTTGCAGAGAGCAAGCATCTTATGGCTGTTGTAGGTATGACAGCAGTTCCAGAAATGATCAGCAGTTACAGTGGAATGATGATACCACAGGAGATAGAAGGGAAATAACTTTTCAAAATAACTAATTCTTTCACTAGATAAGAAAGGGAGACTCTTGTTCCCAAATCATTGCTACTTCTCTGCAGGAAATGTACCAACACCAAATTGATCCCTTAGATCATGGGTAGCCAAACTCCGGCCTTCCAGCAGTGGTGAAACTACAAACCAATCAGGCTTCTGCCTCTGGGAGTCATGCCTGTAGCTGTCAGTCTTGCAAGGCCTTAGTATACTCCATGTAGTTCCACAAAAGTTGGAGGGCCAGTCTGTGAAGAATTGTATTCCCTGGTCTTAGGAATGTTTGCTAGTTAATTGATTGGACTGAATTCTACTGGGTGTAATAGAAGCAGATATATTCCGGTAGACAGATATACAGATGTGTACAGATTTGTTGGTTCCCTTACAGCTCATGGAAGCAATGCTTCATTCCTCCTGAAAGCGATGAAATGAAAATCAGTTCTCATGTTTAGCTTGCCTGTCTTTGGTATGTCCTAGAGTGAGCTGGAATAAATTTATTGCTTGTTCTAAAATGTCCTGGACAGATTTGTTGGTACCCCTAGAAAAGATAAATAATTTGATCCGAGTGATATTTCAAACTGTTTGCTGTAATTAGTATCACACATGTGTTTAGTCTTGTGATCAGTCAGTCTACTTAAGGGCTCATTCACATGGGTGTGCACCCGCCCACCCTGAGACCTGCTCCCGGCAGAGAAAGGTGCTGCTGCTTGTAATTGTGTGCAGCCGTCTGTACCTCCCTATGGTGCATGTGTGCAGGTCTGGGAGCCAGTACTTGGACACATAGCTCTGATAGAAAATGATTGACCAGCATGTGAAAGGTAAAAGCTGTATGACCATCTCCAAGCAGCTTGATTGTCTTGTGACTACAGTTTGCAAATATTAAGAGGTTTAGGGTCCATGGGAGTGTAGCCAACCTCTCTGTAAAGTGGCCAGAAGAGGTAAGTCAGCCCAAGATTGAAAATAAGAATGCAGATGGGAGACATAAAAGCTTTGGGAAACATCCAAGCTGAACTCAAGGTCAAGGTACATCCGTGTCTGATCACACCTTCCGTTACTTTGAGGAACAATGGGCTCAGAGGAAGAAGACTGAAGAAGACTCCACTGTTGTAAGAAAAACAAACGCTCCAGACTGTAATTTGCTGATATGCATATTGACGAGCCGCAATCCTTCTGGGAGAATGTCCTTTCCTTTGTCCAAAGTTATAAAACTGGAATTTGTTTTTCAGATGGAAAAAAATTAAGCTTTCAAAGAAAAGAACACCATACCTACTGTGAAACATGGTGGAGGCTTGGTTATGTTTCAGGGCTGCTTTGCTGAGTTTAGCACGAGGTGCCTTCAGTCTGTGCAGGGCCAAATGAAATCTCAAGTCAGTCAAGGAATTCTGTAACAAATGTATTGCCAGTGTTAGAAAGCTCTGTCTGTCACAGGTCATGGGTCCTCCAACGGGGTAATGACCCAAAAGACGCAGCTAAAAGCACCCATGAACGGCCAAGAATAAAACATTGGATTATTCTGAAGTGAATTGCTATGAGCTCTGATCTGGATCCTATCAAGCATCTATGGAAGGATCTAAAACGTGCAGTCCGGAGAAAGGACACTTCATTCCCGAGACAGCCGGAGCCATTTATTCCATAAGAGTGGACCAAACTACCTGTCAGCAGGAGCAGAAATCTCTTGTTTGCAGTGATCACCTCTAAAGGTTGTGCAGCAAAACATGAGGTTAAGGGTCCCATCTTTTTTGTCCATGCCATTTTCATTTGTTTTATTTACAATATTCTGTTGAATCAAAAGTTTGACTTTTAGTAAATATGGATGGATGCCAATTATATTTGTCAGATTAAAGTTATTTCAAAGTACCGTAAACTCCCCTTTATCCGGCATTTTACGTAACCAGAAAAATACAATCCAGGACATATGTCCTCACTTTTTTGCCAGTTGCTTGATAGACATGTGCACACTAAAAAAAATTTGTTAGCAACTAAATTGATTTAGTTGCTAACAAAATTCTCTGTTTGCATCTTGCTGCGGCCGACGGCTAGACTCCTCAGCATACAGGTGAATGTAAACAACGCGCAGTGGGCGTGTGCAGTAGCCAGCCTGCTGTTGGCTATGGCAATTTTGAAATGGCCAATAGCAGAAGCTAGCCAGCAGATAATTGGGGGGTGGTTGGTTGTTGCCTGAGAGTTAATAGTAGCTCTCAAGCAACCAGAAACTAAAATTATCCGGCATCTACCAATCCCCATGGGCACTGGATAACTGGGAGTTTACTGTAGTTCTTTCCCCTTTTTTTTTTTTTTGGTGGAAGAGTACCAACAAATGTGGCAACGTCAGTGGAACTGGCCATCCTCGCTCCACTTTCTTATATGAACTCTGTGTACTGCAATCTGTATTTAATACCTGTGCACAACCATGACTCACAGAGGTATAATGCACATGTCTGTCTCTAGAACCATAGTTGTCCTCCATATTCCATGTAAAGTACAGGTACAGCATCATATCAGAGTCTGTTCTATAGTGATAAGTAAATACATTTCTGCTTCCTTGTTCGTTCAGTTTCAGGCGTGGACACATTTAGGAGCTGGTTAGTTCGATCTCTGGTTAAAGCTGTATGGTCTTAAAGTTGAATGTGATATTTCCTGTTATGATGGTTCCTTCTCTGATATGAGTTTTAAGTCTCCCTCTGGTCATGTAGTTTTCTTCCTATGCGTTCCTCGATTGTTTTTACTTGCCGACGTGTAATGACGCGGCTTCTTGATTGGCCGGGAAGCTGGCTTCATGCTCCTTCGTCATCTCATGATGAGGGAGCATGAAGCCAGTCTCCCGGCCAATCAGGAAGCAGGGCGCCGCGTCATTACACGTCGCCCGGCTTCCATGATTGGCCATTACTCCTCCATATTCCATGTAAAATGCAAGTACAGGTACAGCATCGGCTATATCTGTTTTAAAAGTATGTGTGTTGCTCCAAAAAATGAAAGGAACACTTTTTAAAAAAAAATCCTAGTATAGCATCAAGTCAATTAAACTCCTGCCGGGATATTGGTCAGGTCAGTTACCTATCTGCTCCTTTGTGACCTCCAGCAGGCCACTGTTGTGAATGACCAAACAATCAGAAACGGACTTCATGAGGGTGGCCTGAGGGCCCGACGTCCTCTAGTGGGCCCTGTGCTCGTTGCCTGGCACCGTGGAGTCGATTTGCATTTGCCATTAAACACCAGAATTGGCAGGTCCGCCACTGCCACCCTGTGCTTTTCACAGATGAGAGCAGGTTCACCCTGAGCACATGTGACAGACGTGAAAGGGTCTGGAGAAGCCATGGAGAACGTTATGCTGCCTGTAACATCGTTCAGCATGACCTGCTTGGTGGTGGGTCAGTGATGGTCTGGGCAGGCATATACATGGAGGCACACAGACTGCTACAGGCTAGACAATGGCACCCTGACTGCCATTAGGTATCAGGATGAAATCCTTGGACCCATTGTCAGACCCTACACTGGTGCAGGGGGTCCAGGGTTCCTCCTGGTGCAAGACAATGCCCGGCGTCATGTGGCGAAAGTGTGCAGCCAGTTCCTTAAGGTTGAATGAATTGATACAATTGAATAGCCCCCACTCTTGCTTGACCTTAATTTAAATAGAAAACCTTTGGGACATTATATCTCGATCCATCCGCCGCTGCCAGGTTGCACCTCAGTCTGTTCAGGAGCTCAGTGATGCCCTGGTCCAAATCTGGGAGGAGATACCCCAGGACATTACCCATTAGGAGCATGCCCCGAGGTTGTCAGGCATCCATACAAGCACGTGGGGGGCCGTACAAACTAATGAGTAGCATTCTGAGTTGCTGCAATGAAATTTCAACACAATGGACTAGCCTGCTGCATCATTTTGTTCACTTTGATTTTTGGGGTGTCTTTGAATTCAGCCCTCTGTAGGTTGATCATTTTTCATTTCCATCAAGCGATGTGGCGTCCTTTAGTTCCTAACACATTACCCCGTCCAGTATACAGGAGATATCCAGCATGATATTTTTTCCCCATTTGAGATCTGATGTGTTTTCAAAGTGTTCCTTCAATTTTCTTGAGCAGTTTATTTTAAATCTGTGTATACAGGAGGGACCAACCTTTGTATATAGCTATACTACAGGTGCTATAAATTGGTGATAAAAGCTGTGTATACCTATATAGACCTTTCTACTCTTCATATCAGAGTCTGTTCTATAGTGATAAGTAAATGCATTTCTGCTTCCTTGTTCATTCAGTTTCAGGCGTGGACATCAGGAGCTGGTTAGTTCGATCTCTGGTTAAAGCTGTATGGTCTTAAAATTGAATGTGATATTTCCTGTTATGATGGTTCCTTCTCTGATGTAATGAGTTTTACGTCTCCTGGTCATGTAGTTTTCTTCCTATGCGTTCCTCGATTGTTTTTACTTGCCATTAGGGATGTTCAGATACCAAGTACTGTACTCGGTGCAAGCACAGATACTTTTCCAGCGCCAAGACTAGACTAAAGAAAAACTCAAAAGTTAGGAGGCAGCTGTCATTTTTAAGGAGCATACGGAGCTCCTGGGATTTGTACATTCCCATTTTAATGCATATATTTTTTTTAGAAATGTATATAAATTATGCACCGATACCATTTTTACAAGTACTGGTACTTGCCCAAGTACTCACAGATACAAGTACTGATACATTTTTGTTGTCATGTGACAGTTTTTCTAAAACAATACGGACTAATGATTTCATGACAGTGGTGGAGCACCAGAGCCAGGTCCCAGCTGCAACCCCGGTAGTTCTCATGAAAATGCCAAGTATCGGCATTGGTATCTGGACATCCCTACTTGCCATGCTCAGAGAGTTGTTCCTTGCTCCTGTGATGTCATCTCAGGGGCTTCCGAGGTCATTACTTAGCTGGAGCTGATCCAAGAGGGCATCCTGCATCATTTCCTTTAGATGTTCATCCTTGACTCGGACCTCACCTTTCTTCCCCACATCCAATCCCTATCCAAATCCTGCCGCCTTCACCTTCACAACATCTCCAAAATACGCCCCTTCCTCACCGAAAAGGACCACATAACTACTCATCCACTCCCTTGTTATATCTTGTCTTGACTATTGTAACTCCCTCCTCATTGGCCTTCCACTACACAGGATACCCCCCCTTCAGTCTATCATGAATGCAGCTGCCAGACTCATTCACCTTACCAACCGCTCAGTGTCTGCATCCCCCCTCTGCCAATCCCTCCACTGGCTTCCATCCCCCGCCCCCCATGCCAATCCCTCCACTCGCCCAGAGGATAAAATTCAAAATATTAACAGTCACATATAAAGCCGTCCACAACTCCGCCCCCGGATATATCTCAGACCTTGTCTCAAGTATCACTCTAACCGTCCCCTCCTCTCATCCATTGACCTTCTGCTTTCCATCTCCCTTGTCCACTCCTCCCATGCTCGCCTCCAGGACGTCTCTAGAGTCTCTCCCATCCTCTGGAACTCCTTACCCCAACCTGTCCGTCTATCTCCCACCTTGACTGCCTGTTGCCTAAAGACTCATCTCTTCAGGGAAGCCTATCCTACCTCAACCTAACCACTGAACCTTCACATTCTCACATAATTAATTCCCACATTTACCTCCTCATGTATCATTTCCCTCTCCTCTTTTAGATTGTAAGCCCTCAGGGGCGGGGACCTCCTCACCATCTTGTCTTGAATTGTATTGTAACTGTAATGTCTTCCTTATATTGTAAAGCGCTGCGCAAACTGTTGGCGCTATATAAATCCTGTATAATAATGTAGGGTGCCCTGTTGAACTACGTGTCTTGCACTGAATGCCAGCGGGGGGGAAGGGTGATGAGCAGTGAAAACACTAACGACCCTTCTCGGCATACGTAGAGATGTAGCCCAAGCAGCTACAATCAATACTTGGGGAGACCGTGCTGCATTCAATTGTCTCCAGGCCCTTTGTCCCCCTGCGTGAGGTAGATCCTTCGGCTGGTGGGAACACCATAAAAAAAAAAAAAAAAAGAAATTTGGATAGGTAATGGTTAAAACCTGTTGGGACACAGATGGCAAAAAGAAAAGAATAAAAGAAGAAATTTTCCTTCACTTCCTGTCTGCATGTTTATGCCGCACAGAGCACCGCACCTCTCCACCACGTTGTATGAACAGGTCACAATTGCTTGTCTGGGCTGATCTGTGCGTATCAATGCAGCTCAATACGGATGGTGCAAATGAGCCTTTAAAGCAGGTGGGACAGTAACATTAAAACAAAGCTCTAGTGCAAAATATGTATTAGGAATAAGCAGTGGCTCTTCTCCCTCTAATTTTTCCCTTTCTTCCCCCCGGACTCTCCTCCTGCCCTGCTTCTGCATTTTAAACTTCATGTAGATTGCATGGTGACATCACAGCGCAACCAACCGATCAACACTCGGGGAAAACAGGTTTCCTCTGAGCATGGCGTGCGCAACCAGGGATGCCGGGACATGTCTGCATTGCTAGAATGCCACACTGCGCTGCTTGGCTGAGGACTAAAGTAACTGAGCTTCGGCTTGCCTGATATGGGAGAGTACTGGGGACAGGGAATGGTGTAGAGCTGCTGGTAAGGAGCTTGTTGTCAGAATCTCTCTCCTTTTTTTTTTTTTTTAAAGTGGACCTTTAAACTCAAAAATCAAGTTCTACCCATGCATCCCTCCATGTATGATGAGTAATAATAACATAGACATGTCAGGTGTGAAATGCTGTGATTATGAAATACTTACACTTGCAGATCATTCACTTCCTGCTATGAAAGGGCAAAAAGACTTCAGCTTGCCAAAGCAATGTACACTGGGATTGCCTTGTCATCAGCAGAGCATTGCTGGGAAACCTCATCTGTAATCTCATTAGATCTCTTCTGAGATGATGTGCCTGGTCACATGTCCTAGTCACGTGCCAGAAATCCAGGAAGTAAAAGGAGAGCTAGTAATCTGCCTTAGTAAGCATGGCTACTGTCAGACTGTGGAAGAAAAGAACTAAGATATGCAAAGAATACAAAGCCGGCAATTATCTAGAAGTATCTGTTTGTAGATTGTATATTAAATTAATGGCCACCGAAATATATAGAAATTGCGGTGCATCCTTAGTTTCTTTCCTCCCCGGTGTGTGCTGCTCTGTGTCCCCTCTGACACATCGCACGGTCCAGCGTGGAGGTGAGACACTGTCAGGAGGCCGGGTGGGGTGGTGAGTGATGTGAGCTGTGATGTCAAAGGAGGCCGGGCTCTCCTCCCGCACCGCCCCCCTCGGCCTCCGGTAACAGATCAGGAGAGTGGTGTGGGGACGGTGACAGCTGTCACAGAAGGCTGAGCCGGCGGTGCAGGGGAGGAGTCGGCTGTCAAATGAGAGGGAACTCTCCTCCCCACACCGCCGGCTCAACCTCCTGTGACAGCCAGTCAGGCTGAAGAGCGGTACAAGCAGTCAGTGATCGCTCACTGTTTGTGAATCACTGGACATAGTATACAGAGTTACTATGTACCAGTTATGAATGAATAGGAAGTGATCTACACTTGCTGTTCATTCATGATTGTGTGCATAGTAACTCGTACTATACAGTATCCACAATGTATGAATGAACAGAAACACTCTGTATAGAGGATTCCTATTCATTTATAACTGGGGCTGCAGAAAAAGACGGAGGGCTCTTCCTTTTTGGAGCGGATTTTGCCGCGATTCAATGCAAGCATTTGCGCGACAAACGCACGATTTGCGAATCGCCAAGTGTGAATGGGGCCTAAAGGTGTGTTTTGTTATATTAAAGATATGGGTTAAGGTTTGCTGTAAGTCTAAATATAATCCCGGTGCATGCAGTCTGTTTCCTTTGCTCAGTAGGGATCTCCCTCTGCGCCAGTTTTACACTTGCTGTTATAATGCAGCTTTAAATAGCTTTTACCACATTTGTAGACATTTTGGCCTCAGCTTAACATCACATGCATTGAGAGGTATCGCGTCTCAAAATAGGAAACCAAGCAGATTAGCTAATTGAGCCTCGGCCGCGGCAATGAAAATCTGCCCATGAATGTTTTATAAAGGAAATGCTCCCTCTTGAGGCATTCGCCACCGCGTGGTGCTTTAATGTCCCTTTGGCTGTGAAGTTTTATCTCCAGTGTATTTATTTCATGAAACCGAGTGCTGTAACCTTATGTGTCTTCTCGCATTCCCGCAATGCCCCCGTGCAGTATCTGGTGCTCCCAGCTGTCAATATAAGAGGACGGCCTGCTTATAATTATACCTTCTCCCAGCCGTCTGTAACAGACTGGACTGAAGTCTGTGCACCAAATACCCCTCCCCTGCCCGTCATTTGAGATATATGTACCTGTAATTGTTCACCTCTCCTGTAAATGTTCACTTTCTGATTATACTGCTATTTTGGCTTAAAGGAACACTGTCATTAGAGACAGATGCAGGCTGCCATTGCTGAACTCTCCTTTGGGAATGCTTGTTTCTAGGCTTTCAACCTCGATTTCTGTCTGCCCAGAACAAATATGGAGGGAATTGCTTCTGACACTTCTCTGTCACTCATGCTCGTTCCAGGACTGTGACTGGCACATGATGTCAGACACGACCAGACATCTAGCATATTCAGGTGGAGGCCAGCAGTGGCAGCCATCATACTTCTCTCAAGACATTTACTTTTAGAGCTGCAGCTAACGATTATTTTCAAAATCGATTAGTTAGCCGATTATTAAGTTCGCTTAATCGGTTAATCGGATAAACAATAAAATAAATTTTAAAAAATGGCTCCAGTGATGGACTACTAGTTTGTATTGAGATTGTAGTCCATCACAGGAGCAAGCTTGGAGCGGTGGAAGAAAAAAAAAGTAAAAAAAGAAAAAAAAAATAGTGTGGTGTGCACTGAACGGACAGGGGAGGGGGTGGGTACAGCTGGCTCTGCCTCCAGATAGGCAGAGCCAGCTGTCACTCACGCAGCTGGGCGGATCCCGACGTCCATGTCGGGATATCCTCCGGCGTCTCAGTATACCGCGAGCTGTAGCTCGCGGTATACTGAGCTTAGGGTGACGGGAGGACACTAGTTTGTGTCCTCCCTTTACCCTAAGGAGAACTATGGGGAAAAACCCTGACCCCACAGTTCTCCTTTAACCACTTGCTGTCTGGAGCAATTTCTTCATATTTGCACACATGATAAAATGAATTTTTGTCCTGAAACCCACGTCAAACCCCAAACAATTATATATTTCTGAAAGCCGAGGCCCTGTAGAATACAAAAGTGCTAGTTGTAATTTTTTTTTATGTCGCACGGTATTTGCACAAATGTTTATCAAATCAGTTTTTTTGTTTAAAACCCACCGGATTTTTTTTTTAATTATTTGTTAAATCTGGAGATGTTTGTAGAACGGTCCTTACTTCCTGTTTCTATAGAACAGGAAGCAAGAGCAAAGTGAGCGACATCCCTAAAACATTGGAAGATTTCCCCTTTCTTCCCCTTCTAGCGGCAGCACAAACCTTGTCATTTTCTTTCCTGCTTTGATTGCATCTGACAATAGTCTCCAGGACAAATGGAGCAATAAAAACCTGATTGGGGTCTGAACTGCCCTCTGCCATCTTACTCCTGATACTCCCCTTTCCAGCCTCCTCCCCGACGGCTCCTTCAACTGTCAGTGCGCTTATTTCAGCTCTCAACCAAACTTTGAAGCCCTTTAAAAGAGAACTACGCGGTAACCTTTTTATCCCATAGTTCTCTTTAGGGTCACGGGAGGACATCTGCTAACGTCCTCCTGTGACCCAAAGCTCAGTATATAGCGAGCTATTGCCCGCTACATACCGTGAGCGCCGCAGCCGGGACGGATCCCTACAATACTGTCGATCCACCCAGCTGGTTGATTGACAGCTGGCTCTGCCTATCTAGAGGCAGAGCCAGCTGTGCCCGCCCCCTCCCTTGTCTGTCCCTAAAGTCAGCACTGTAGGATCGGGGATGGGAGTGGTGACTGACGGTCACCGCACTCTGCAGGGAGATGTCTGGGAAGAGAGCAAACACCGGTATGTGTTCTCTCACTTCCAGATCTATTGTGGGCTGACTTGTGACAGTTTAAATGTCACAGGTCGGCTCGAACTATGAGGCTGAGTGTAAATCTCACCTCATAGTTCTCCTTTTTAAATGTCTCTTGTCATACCTGATCACACGTGCAGCTTCATGGCAACTGCAATCCAAGTAGAGGCCACGATGGTACCTTCCTTGGCTGTAAAGGATTAGAGAGTTCCGCTTTAAGCATTTGAAGTGGCCTTTAGCTATAATTTGAGGCTCTAAATAAGTCATCTCTAACGCACTTCTTATAAACAGACTTTCGTTCATTTCTTTGCACCGCATTGGAGCGGTGGTGTGCTGACATGAGGTGTGGTACAGTATGGAAAGATGCAGCTGCATTATATTTGCACCACATTTCACTTTTAGCACAGTGTTGTGGTGTGAGCAGAGCACATAGAGTACAATTGTTTTTCTGGGTGCCCTTGTAGAGAGCCTCCGTTGATGTGTGCAAATGAACACAGGTCCCCGCATATGGTCTGTAGGAGCCCTTAGGCTTTATTCACACGAGAAAAGGTCGGCACGTACAGCTCCGTGCATGGCCGTATCGGGCAGCTCCCGGGAAGGACAGGTGCTGCCTGTGATTAGTACGCAGCCCCTGGCTATCTCTATGGTAGTACGCTGCCCTACACTCGCCTCAAGTGCAGGTCTGTATGAGTGCAGGTGTCCTAGCTTGGATGCAGACAGGATCCATCCTGTCGGCGTACGGGTACGGACTCCCGCACGGACGTGTAGGGGAGCGTACGGCCGTGTACTCCCATAGAGAAGGACGGGGGCTGCATACTAATCACACACAGCACCTGTCCCTCTCGGGAGCTGCCCGATACGGCCGTGCATGAAGCTCTATGTGCCAGCCTTTTCTAGTGTGACTGGGGCCTTAGTGTGTATTGGATATTTTGCGGAGGTCAGCACAATCTAGGTAATTCAATGACTGTTCAAATGGCGATAAATCCTCTCCTCTGTTGAAATGTGAGCCTGTTTTTAATGCCGTGATGTCAGTTCGGATCGTCAATTAAATACCCGAGCAATTTTCTTGTTGTGTCCTTGTTCACAGAGTGGAATACATATGTCCCTCACTGACTCAACCTGTCATTACATTTCTACTCGCTTACCCGCATCTTTCTCTTAATGACTCATTTCCCTACTGACTTACTCATCTAGTGCTGCATCAGACAGTAATGTGTGCCGCATGTCGGGGGGTTTACACCCTGATTTCAGGAGGAGAGATTCTGGTTTCCTGACATCGGCATTGCTTCTAACCAGAGCCTTGTTACTTGAAGCTTTTCTCACAGGGCCTAGTGCCATAGTGGTGTCTCAATGACTGAACCTTCGCTTCTGTCACGTATGTTGTAAATAAGATACTTGTCCATTAAAGTGACACTAATGTCCGTTTTTTTACTACGGGCGGACGGCAAGAGGTTAATGTTATAAAAACAAGTATCTTAACTATTAACAAAAATGTATCTTATTTGTGTATCACTCGGCTGTAGATCCTCCAATCATCTCTGAATTGGTGCCGACTAGGGCTGCAACTGTTTATTTTCATAATCGATTAGTTGGACGATTTTTTTTTATTTTTTTCGATTAAATGGATAGAAAAAATAATTCAATAAACACCATCTTTTATTTAAACTAAAATACACCAATGCAGTGTTACAAACATAGTTTACTTCAGAATAAAACTGCATGCACAATTTTTTGCAATCGCACTGCACTGGAAAGCAAGGCATTCCCGTACAGTCCAGTGCGGGTGATCACACCTTGGTTTGGGAGGCACATTTGGGGTGCCATTGAAATAAATGGCACTGCATCGCACCTCCCACAGCAGAATTCGTCCAGCCCAAACCAATGTTTTTTTTTTTTTCTTCAAGTTTCAATAGCCAATAGCAGGCTGGCTTTTGCATCCGCCCTAGGGGATCCAACCAACTAATCGATAATGAGAATAAGTGACAACTATTCTCATTATCGATTCGTTGGTTGCAGCCCTAGTAATGACACTGTCCTTCTTTCTGGAGGGGGGCTACTTTCGTTCGCCATGGTCCCTGTGTGTGTTGTACAGTAGTCACCACACTAAGCTTGCTCCCGGGATAGACTACAAGCTCATGTTTAGTGTACTAATTTGTATTGAGATTGAAGTCCATTACAGGAGTGAGCTTGGAGTGGTGACACCTTTACAACACATACAGGGACCATGGGGAACAAAAGTAGCCCCCCTCCAGAAGGAAGGACAGTGTCGGCACCAATTCAGAGATGATTGGAGGATCTACAGCCGAGTGATACACAAAATAAGATGCATTGTTTATAGTTAAGGTACTTGAATGTATTTTTAGGGTTTAAAAAAGAACTATGGGATAAGTGTTTTTCTCCATAGTTCTCTTAAGGGTCACGGGAGGACATATACTAACGTCCTCCTCTAACCCACAGCTCAGTATATAGCAAGTTACACCTCGCGGTATACTGAGACCGCCGCAGCCGGGACAGATCCCAACAATGCTGTCGATCCACCCAGCTGAATGAGTGACAGCTGGCTCTGCCTATCTAGAGGCAGAGCCAGCTGTACCCGCCCCCTCCCCCGTCCGTTCCTCCAGTCGGCGCTGGAGGATCGGAGGGGGGAGGGGGAATCTCTGCAGGGAGATGATTGAGAAGTGAGCGAGCGATGGTATGTGTTCGTTCACTTCCTGATCTATTGAGCTGACGTGTGACAGCTTCATTGTTACACGTCGGCTCAAACTAATGAGAATGAGTTATTTTTCACTCACCTCATAGTTCTCCTTTTTAACTTCTGAGTTTCGTGTCGCTTTAAAGGAAATCCTCCCAGAAAGTTATTACTGTATCTCAAATGAAAGACCTGTTCTGGTGAATGCTCAATTGTGGTCACCAGAACAAACGGTGAATCTGCCTAACGGGGATGTATATGTTAGTAAAACTCTGATGGGTTCCTACTAATCACTATTTCAATCAAAATTTAAATCAAGTAAGCTTTGGCTGTTGATACTTAAATGACGACGAGCTTGTGTAACGATCATTTGACTGCTCTTAAATTCCTTCTGCCCTCACACAAGTTCATTTGAATACAAAAGTAGCTTGAAGTAACCTGAAGCTACTCCCAAGCTAATCATAAGCACCCCATCAGCAACAAGCAAAACAACCTAAAGCCATACGGCATTCAACTTGCTTCTGAGTCTGGAATGCCGTACACGCACGTTCCTAAGATGGGCGCATATTGGGGATCTTTGTTAGTCATCATCACCCATGATTGTCCTGTGATACATTGCTATTGATTACTTCACCTGGGGGAACAATGTAGCAATGTGTAGATGTACAGAATGAAAGAAGCCGGGAGATCCTTGCTTTGCATGGCCTCAGTTACATCTTCCTGTCCAGCAAGATTACCATTGGTCACATCTCCAAATCTTCTGAAATTGGCAATTTGGACACAATTAACATTTCTAGATATTCCTGAAAAGATGGCAGTTTTTCACATTCTCAGTTCAGGTTTAATTTAAAGGGGTTCTAAACCCTCCGTGTTTTTTTGCCTATATCTACTGCTAGCAAGCAGTAGATATAGGCAAAAAGTAAAAAAAAAAACGCTTTAAAACAGCGGTTTAAACTTACCCTGTTTTCGCCACGCGCTCCCACCTGAGAATCCAACACTGCTCGGGCGGGCACATGAGCAATTTAGGATTTTCAGCCGGGAGACGAGCAGAGACGCAAGCTAAGTCTATGGACGCGTGCATCTGCATACAGACACAGTGGGATCAGAAGTGCAACCAAGCGCAGAGAGGAGTCAGCGCTGGATCGGAGAGCCACCGCACCGCTGGAGGGGCAGATGAAAACATCAGGAAAGAAGAAGATTGGATTAAGAGACATCATTTAAGGTAAGTGCTGACATTAACATTGGGGGGGAGGGAGATTTTTCTTTAGCTAGAATGTTTTCATTCTTTGGGCGGGTTATTCTGGTATTGCTACTCAGCAAGGGTTCTGATTGCACTGTCTGATATACAGCTGACCTTTATTTGGAGAAATGATCATCAGTAAATGTGAAAAAAGACTTCGGATGTTCAGGTGAATTAGGATATAGCTGTGTGCTTGTCAACATTACACCAGTTGTTCCTTTTAGAAGGTATCATGTAGAGGAAAGTGACCGTTTCCTACAGACGTTTTTAATACTTTGACACTTGAATTCAATATGAAAAGTGGTCATATCTCCAGCCTCCCACCTTCCACTTCTTCTCCCAGTAGGCTTCTGTCAGTTTTTGGACATGGCTTCACCCATGACTCCTTTGACAGGATCTGTGAATGGAGACTACAGGTTCCATCTGCCCGTGACATTGCCGTACTTGTACTTCATTCATACTTCTTCCCGTCCCTGTCGCTAAAAATAAATAAATCGGTATCTTGGTATGCATGCGAACTAGAGGAAGAGTCTTCAGGAGTCAGTGTATTGCACCCACATACTACTGATCATGTTGCAATGCTTTGCAGGATCCAATACAAACAAAATCAGAAATGCACATTTGTATCTTTTATGAATATATTTGCATTTATTATGTTCTTGTAAAATGTGAACGATTCTATTAAAACCCATCAACTTATATATTCGCTTTTACCACACTCCCTCATTGTTCCTCGCTCCGTTTGGTGGCATGTGCTTCTGGATATGGGGAAGCGTGTGACCTTTATAGAATGTTGTGCTTGGACCTAAGCAACCAGTTGTCAGCATCCAATACACCATCGTAAAGCTTGTATATGGTTTGGTCTTCCAGCAAAGGTTAGTATAAGACGGTGGAAGTGGGCAACCAATGGACAAAAGTCACGATCTAATGAAGTCCCCTTTTACATGGGCTGATCAGGATCTGTGTATGGATCCCCTCTTAATCGGATCGGTACGGATCAGGTGCAATGGAGGAAAAACAAACAACCGGACCGTCTATGGGGAATCGGATGTAAATGGACATGTCTGTATACGTTATATTACCCCCGATCAGGTCTGTCTAAACGGGACACTGTTCTGTTTGGGTTTTTCCGGACCTGGCCAGATTTGGGTGTAAAGAGACGCTAGTATATTGAGACCCGGCTGCCTGTAGACTAGTATTGCGCATCAGATCGAGTCCACCTGAAAAACTGACAGACTGACCTGATCAGACCACCCGTGTGAAAGGAAGCTCCATTCATGTTCATCCCCAATATAGCCGTGGACTTCTTGAAGTTGATGAGTGGAGTGTTTGGCGAGCTTTACTGCAGATTCCTCCTACTTCTGCTCCGCAAATATGACAAACTGACTTTTCCTATGGTGTGCGAACATTGTCCCTAAGCAAAGCCACATGGGAAGAGGAGGCTATATGGCGGCTAGTCTCTTAGCAATGGAACTGTGTGAGCTTCCTAATATTTCTGAGTCAGATATAAGTTGGCTAACTGTAAATACAAAGAAATGTAAAGCTTGTTAGTCACTAAAGCAAACCACGTGTGTATGTTTTGTTTCTCTCACTAATGACTCATCTGTCCTGTACCGGAAGGGGTGGAGAGGACTCCTGGGAGTTAGGTAGTTGGGTTGCTATTTAAAGCAATAGGCATCAAATGTGGCTATGGAGGCAGCTTGACATTTGGCACCAGGAAATACAAGAACGGTAAATATGTATCATTTGGGCGTTTCTTCCTAATTCAGATATTTTCTGTACTTCAGATGACCGCTAAGATTTAATGAGAGCTCTGCGGATAAATATGCCGACATGTTAGATAAATCTGAATTTGGAGAATCCAGGTCAGAATGCTGCTCGTTTGCCTTTGGGAGCTTCTTTTTCTTTTAAGATTTTTTCCCCCAGTCCTTGGCTCGGTTGGCTTTTGTTGTAAGACTTCTTGTAGCGCCGAGTGAGACCAACATTTCTGAGCCGGCAATGATGTCTGCAAAATTTCCATATGTGCTTCTGAGAGGTGGTTGTGTGCTTCCTATGCGCTCCCATCTGCCTCTCCTCTGTCTGATCATATCCATCCTGGAGGTGGGGAAGGCTACAGACTTTGTCCATGAACTTTACTCTTTGCATTCAGAAAAGACTCCACTTGCAGCCTGATTTTTCTTAAAATTTAACTTGGTGTGCCCGGAATTCGGAATTTAAAAGGAAGTTCTCTTCTGCTTTCGGACAATGCGTTTTTTGATGTTATCTTAAAGTAGAACTGAAGTCAAAACTTTTTTTTTTTCTTAGTTGGTTTGCATAAAGTATGGGGGGATTATAACTTGTCCAGCATTTTTTTATTGCCATTTGTATCCCATTGGGGAGATTTCCCTTCACTTCCTGTCAGATGGCTACAAAAGGAAGTGAGAGGAAATCCATGGTGGTCACCAGAACCAAGCTCCCCATTGGAAGATTTCACCATCTCCTCCTGTTCCTCCAGAGAGAGGGTAAACCTCTGGTGGTCAGTAGGGTCCCCATTGAAAAATGTCCCATCTGTTCCTGTTCAAGTAACAGCCATACATTTGTTACCCTCGTGGGTTTGTTATGGACTGGCAGAAGTGGTGTGTTTTTTATTTTAGATAATTTTAGTTTGGAGGTGTGGAGGTGTTTAGTAGAAAGGTACTCAGGATCCAGAGGCTGCTATTTAATGTCCAGTGAGGGGACCCAATGTGTAATGGATTGTGTATTACACTGCAGGTTTCTGGTTTAATATTTTACATTGTTTTGGGTCAAATTACATTTTTAAAATTGTTTTATTAAACTTGTGCTTTTTAGATGTTTGGTATGAAATTCTGCAATCACCATTGGCTGGC
Organism: Nanorana parkeri; assembly: GCF_000935625.1. Taxonomy (NCBI): domain Eukaryota; kingdom Metazoa; phylum Chordata; class Amphibia; order Anura; family Dicroglossidae; genus Nanorana; species Nanorana parkeri. The sequence continues at coordinate 137,479 of NW_017307434.1, read as the reverse complement.
AGACTTGGACAAATTGCTTTGCTGGTCAGCGCTGACAGTATAGGTCCAGTACTGGAACAATGCAGTCAATTGGCTGAAGTTTTGGTGCCGGCCAGTTGGCTGGTAGTTAACTGTCACTTTGTAGTCCCAGCACAGACATGAGCAGTTGCATGTTACCAAGGACATAATATAAACAATAATATTTTCTCTTTAGCAGCACTGATATGCAGTCCACTTCCTGGAAATGGGTCAGCTGGGCATTTCTATGTTGGCAGTATACAGTTGTCATCGGCCAGAACGTTAATCCGGAGGCTGACCGTAACTGAATAGTTTCTTGCCATTTACCACTAACATAAGATAATAGTTCAATGCAGTTACCTGATCGCAGGTCTCACGCTGCCTCCTCAACCAGCCAGCGACTAACGGCGAACATTCGGATCGAGGTCCAGAACTACACGGTCACAGTTGGCTGTTGAAGTAATCCCATTAGTTGATGAGCGAATCCTTATTAGACATCTACAGCTGCGGTGTCTGAAACTATATAACTACAGTATAGCGCTGCCTTTTTAGAAAACCCAGAGTGCTCTGGGAATCATTATATACTAAACATAAAATATGATAATTTCCCTAGAACCTAAAAAAAGTGCAGTACCACTTCCTCAGAAGGTGAGCTGCACACAAACTTGAAAATTAAGCAGACGTGTAAGCAGGACATCACAATGTGGCTGACTTCTGCTAATTGCAAATCTGTGACTTAAAGCTTCATGGGACCACAAAACCAGTCTTTGTGAAACTGTTTTATTCTGATGTTGAGCTTAAAGTGTAATGTAAACCCAAATGATGAACTCTCCTTTTGTTCTTCAGAATATGCCATTGTAATCTTTTTTGTTTTATCTGTTCAATAAGTGCAAAAATACTTGTGGAACTTAAGTGGGCATGGTTGAAGACTGGCATTTAAAGCCAAGATTCCACTGTGTTCTGTCAGAGGGCACACTATATTTTTGACCTATTAAAAATGTTTTTGTCTCCACTTGCAGGGTTTTAAAGGTGTGTGTGTGTGTCTAGAGGTGCACCGAAATAGCATTTTCAAAGCCGAAAAGAAGTCAGACCAAAACATTTTCTTTTTCTAATTTTTAAAACTATTTTATTTTTATTATTTTACTTTTAGGGGCTTTGGGGAAATATTGGGGGTCTAAACAGACCTCTGATATTTCCCTTTTTAAAATAGAAAAAGAGATTGAGGACTGTGTTCTCAATCTCTTTCTTCAGCCCCTGTTATAAATGAATAGGAATCCTCTATACTGAGTGTTCTGCTCATTCATACCAATTGTGGAGATAGTATGTTTACTATAACCACAATCATGAATTGTTCATGGTTGTGATGTAGATCACTTCCCATTCATTCATAATGGAGGATATTGTAACCATACTCTGTCCTCAATTATTTACAAACACTCACTGATCAATGACTGCTTGTACCGCTCTCCTTCCTGTATCGGCTGTCACAGGAGGCTGAGCGAATGGCGCCGGGGAGGAGAGTTTGATCTCCTGTGACAGCTGACTCCTCCCCTGTTGGCCCGACCTCCGCCCCACACCACCGCTCTCCTTATCTGTCACCGGAGGCTGAGCGAACGGTACGGGGAAGAGAGCTCGGTCTCCAGTGACAGCTGACGCCTCCCCTGCACGCCCGGCCTCCTGGGACAGCTGACAGCCATCTCAACTGCTCTCCTGATCTGTCACAGGAGGCTGAGCGGTGCATGAGGAGCGACGCCAGCCGCTCACGGCGCTCTCCTACCCTGCAACGCTCAGCCTCCTATGAGGTTTTCTCTCCTCCCTGCTGGGACACAGAGCAGCGCCCAGCCAGGAGGAGAGAAACCGCTATGTCGGCACAAAAGATGGCACTTTCGACATTTTGCCAACAGTGCTATTTTCGGCCTTTTTTGTTTCGGTGGCCGAAATTTCAGTGCATCCCTAGTTTTTACAGATGTGTATATAATCCTTTTTTTTTTTAATTCTTAGAAGACCTGTAATACCCTGATGGGTGACCACTTTAGGTATTTCAGTGACTTTTATCAAATTTCTGTATTTGAGACTATTCTAAAATTATTATTTTGTTTTCCTTGTAGGTACATGCCAGTTTTTGCTGCTGTTTGGCAAACTAACAAGACGTCTTCCAACTGGTGCTCCATGATTTGAACGTCGGGGCTTGTTCTCAACTTGACATGAAGATGGAGGCAGTTGGAAAGAGTGAACAGCTGTTGGAATCTGAAGTGCCTCCTGTGACCCAACAGAAAGTGGACTCTCACCCTGATGAGGCAGCTCTGGACCTACAGGCTTCTCTGAAGGACGATGCACAAGATGTCCCCGACTCTTCCGGACTAGGCTCAATGCCGTGCCTGCTGATGGAGCTGAGAAGGGACTCCTCAGAGTCCCAACTAGCGTCTACTGAAAGCGACAAGCCGTCGGCGGGCCAGGTGTACGAGAGTGACTCCTCCAACCACTGCATGCTGTCCCCTTCTTCCAGCGGACATTTGGCCGACTCGGACACACTGTCTTCCGGCGAAGAGAACGAGCAACGGTGCCCAGAAGCAATAACTGAAGGCTGTGATACCGCTGCCCAAGGAGCTGTCGTGGCTCGGAAGTCACGGAGGTCTCGCTCGGAGAGCGAGACGTCCACCATGGCTGCCAAGAAAAACCGCCAGTCCAGTGATAAGCAAAATGGCAGAGTCGCCAAGGTCAAAGGTCACAGAAGCCAAAAGCACAAAGAGAGGATTAGGCTATTAAGGCAGAAAAGGGAGGCAGCTGCACGCAAAAAGTACAACTTGTTGCAGGACAGTAGCACCAGTGACAGCGACTTGACCTGCGACTCGAGTACAAGTTCATCAGATGACGATGAAGAGGTTTCAGGGAGCAGCAAGACAATCACAGCGGAGATACCAGGTAAAAAATATGTCCTTGACCTAACTTGCTTGGGCCTCTTAGATGATGATCACAGGCCTTTTGTTTTTGGTCCCCAGTTGGTAAAATGTTGTTTTATGTGACCCTTTTTATTTTCTTTTTCAGTTTTGGAACATCTAAACCTGTTTACCAGCGACCCTTAAATATTTTTAACAGTCTGTAGGCCCAAATATGTAAAGTGGGAGCATATTTGTAGATCGCCTAGGACAATTTAAGTGACTAAGCCCAAAACATCTTTTTTTCTTTTTCCCCCAGTTTGGCATCATGTCTCGATAGATAAAGTGTTCTTAAGCAATTCATTTTTGTGAATCTGTTAAAGCGGAACCTAATCGGCAGCCCAAGGCCAACTGAAGCCGTATGCTCGGCAGGCTCTGGGTTGAAATGATTTAGCAATTTTTACCAGGACAGACCCTCTCTTTTCATTCTTAGATCAAACTGATCGTTAACGGCAGTAGTTATTTAGACGATAAAGTCCTTTCCCCAAAATAATGATATTGAATGACCATTTGCATTAAAACCGGTAATCTTCTTTGTTTTACCCTTTCAGTATTTTCTTTTTTTGTTTTACTTCCCCGTGTCCAACTTTTTACCCAGAATAAATGAATCCTCTTGTATATCTCAAATGGTTGTTTCATTTAATTTTTCATCAGTGCAATATTTTTCAAACCCATCTATGGTCCACAGACAGATATACGCCACTTCCTAAGCCCCTGTCACTTGGTCATCTTCCCTACAAGTTGGGTGCCAGAGCCGAGCAGAGGGTCCGTTCCTTACACCAAAGAAATTCTGGCGGCACACCATTCAATTACCATGTTAATAGCTTTGTTTTCCAGACAAACGTACATATATCTCTGCCCAAAACCTCCTTGTTTGCTGCGTTTAGGCCTAAAACTGGGTTCCTCCAGCTTTTCTTTCCGCCCACTGTCTTCTGTGGTGCAGGAATGGCTTGTAGAAAAAGGCAATAAGCATATCTGTAGACTGAGGTGAATAAAATCAAAACGTAAAGAATGTTTGTTTATTCTGCGGATGATTTGTGGGCAGAAGCATGCATATGATTTTTTTTGGGGGGGGGGCTGTCATGCCCAACACTTTTATGCAGAACTGATACTTTATAGTACATTACACTCCATTACAGTTAAACAACGGTTTCCAACATATTGGCGCTCATCAGAGCAAACTTATTTTAGTTGTGGCTTGAAGGGCTTGGTTGGGTAGCAAATTGTGACGGTAGATGAAAAGAAGTCAAAACACTTTCTGCTTTCAACAGAATGAATTACGGGCATTGTATTATCTTGTACCTAAAAGTCCTTGGGCTTGGGAAAAGTACCTGTGCTTCATAGAGAATAAGGCCAGTTTGGAGCATTTCCGCCCCTCTAGCTCCATCAAGGCACGGTCTGGAATGATGGATAGAAACAGCGGCTGTAAGCACTGGGCACACAGGCACTTCTCTCATAAAGCAGCCATTTATTTTTAAGGAGTGTATGCCATTTTCCTTTACATAGTTTTAAATGTGTTCCTTTTGTCTGTTACTAGTTGATCATGACCTCCTGTAGTTTTTTCTTTTTTTCTTTTTTCCTTTGTTTTTTATGGCTATTGAACATGAACTGATTGACCCCAATTACTCTGCATCATCTTCACGGACTGCAGAGTTGCTCTGCTTTTGTGTAACCTGCACTACTTTACAGATGGAGCTGCACTGCTATTAGATAGGCCTTCAGCTACAACTGGCATTATAGGGAATATCGGGTAGAGCTCAAGGTACAACTTGCTTTGTATCGAATATTCTAGGTACAAGGTTTGTTACGGATGATCTCAAGTAGACCTCTAGGTACAAGTGGCATTATAGGGAATATCGGGTAGACCTCTAGGTACAAGGTTTGTTATGGGTGATACCAGGTACACCTCTAGGTACAAGTGGCATTATAGGGAATATCTGGTAGGCCTCTAGGTACAAGGTTTGTTATGGGTGATACCAGGTACACCTCTAGGTACAAGTGGCATTATAAGGAATATCGGGTAGACCTCTAGGCACAAGGTTTATTATGGGGATATCAGGTAAACACCAAAGTACAAGTGGTGTTTTAGGGGATATCAGATAGACATCTAGCTAGAAGGTTTGTTGTGGGTGATACCAGGAAGATCTCCAGCAGCAAGCAGTGCTATGGGTGATAACGGGTAGATCTCCAGCTACAAGGAGTCTTATGGAGAATGCCTGGTAGACCTCCAGCTACAGTGGGTGTTGTAGGTTATGTCATTTGTACAAGTGATACTTGGTAGACCTCTGGGTACAAGGTTTGTTATGGATGATACCAGGTACACCTCCTGGCTACAAGTGGCATTGTAGGGAATATCCGATAGACCTCTAGCTACAAGGAGTCTTATGGAGAATGCCGGTAGACCTCCAGCTACAGTGGGTGTTGTAGGTGATGCCATTTGTACAAGTGATGACAGGTGCTCTTCATCTTCTTGTATTGTCTCCATACAAAATAAGCTTTAAGGGTCAGCCTAACCAAAGTAGATATTTCATATTTGTGTTTATGTTGACAGAAAATGATGGGTGAATCAGCCTTTGGGCATTCTGCCTCTTTAATATGGCAATGAAATCCCGTCCCTTAAATATTAATCACTGTTTTGTAAATTTGTGTCTGGGTGGAATTAAGACGTTCAGTGTGTCTTCAATACGTCTTTTAAAAAGCTTGCAAATGCAGCAAAATACTATTTTGATCTGCCAGACATCCAGGGAGCTCCTAACTTTATGTAGGTAGCAGAAAATGGAGCTTCTGCTGCTATCAGCCCTGGCTCACTTCTACTCTGCTGGATTACAGAACACCTCCCCTCCTCGTCTTCATAACACAAGGGGGAGGTGTGCACAGGAAGTTAGGCGCATACTGGATTTTTGACGGGTATTTTTCCAAACTTGCAGTTTTTTTTTCCAGGGGACAAGACATAGGAAAATGGTGCCTAAAATTAAAGAGATGTACTTCGTGTTTTGATTATTTTGCCCTGACGTACACTATTAGGATTATAATAGCTGCAGCTGGCGGAGAGATCTGGGTCCTATGGTGCAATGATATCACCTCAGGAGTTCCAGACAGATTTTATAATTCAGAATATGATTGTCCTCTATTGTCTGATGGCTTTTCAAAAATTTGCTGCATACTTTTCTTGGCTGTGCAATTTTAAGACTGTAAATAAAAATGGGTGTTTTAGACAGATATTGTAATATACATTTCTTGACATGAAGATATATATATATATATATAAAAAAGTTTCTTTTCCTCTGCCCGAACTGATAATAGAACTAAAATGATAGTAACACAATCCAGCGACCGAATCACAATCGACACCTCAGAGGGGGAGCCACATGTCCTTTAGATCCCCGGGGCGTTCACATGGGTGACGATTCCAGCACTAGGAAGCATTACTGTACATCATTGTTAAGACAGGGAAACCATAACAGAATCAGCTGATCGGTAACATACCTTAAGCTCACGTTCACTTCTGGAATAGTTCTGCCTCTCAGTCTGCTTTCAGGCCCATAAGAATAATTGAAAAATGTGTTGAACTGCACACAGTGCATTTTCGGTTGTTGCTCGGTACTTGGCGCGGTGTACTCACAGGAAGCCCTCACCTAGCAACATTATCTTCCTCCAACGTGGTAAAAAAAAAGTTTTCTGGACTGTGGTTTGACATGAAGACATTCACCAAAGAGGTCAGGAAGTGCAATGTGTTTATTGACCTCTCCCACGCTTACTACTAAACCGTCATGGGTGTCCTGGGGAAGAGGTTGGAGAGGTCGTTACACCAACTTGGTCACAATTGTGCAAAGTTCAACGAGTGTAGAGGTAAGATGCCTGTGCATGTTAGTATGCGTGTTTGTCTGAATGACTATGCTGACTTTGGCATGCAGTGATGTGTGTATCTGTATGCATGTATGTATGTGCAGGTGCAAGCATGAAATGATTCAGGAACATTAGAAAAAAACATTAAAAAGTCTATACATATTAAAACATTAAAAAGTGTATACGTATGCTAAGGGACCTGTCCTTCGATATTTAGTTTGTCTCCATTCAACAGGGAATTTTAGCAGATGAGTTTTCGGAACGGTTAATGTGTACATGATGATTATTCGCCAGTTTTTGTTTCTGGTATGGATAGAAATGGTTGGATCACATTTATCACGACCAAAAAAAATACAAATGCTGCAATTGAATAATTAAGCTACGTGATCTTAATCACAACCTAAAGCTAATCTTAACCCTCAGCCTAGCCCCTTCAATTCACCCCAGACCTCAACCAGACCTCTAAAGCTTTCTACTAGAACGCCAGTAAATTCATAAATACCATGTTGCTAGTAATTCTGATGTAAAAATATTGAAAAAGTGTTTGACACTAAACTCAGGAGTTGAACCTTTAGAAATACATTCAAGTACCTTTTAACTATTATCAAAAATGTATCTTATTTGTGTATCACTCGGGTGTGGATCCTCCAATCATCCCTGACTTGGTGGTGACACTGTCCTTCCTTCTGGAGGGGGGCTACTTTTGTTCCCCATGGTCCCTGTGTGTGTTGTAAAGTAGTCACCGCTCCAAGCTCACTCCTGTGATGGACTACAATCTCATGTTTAGTTTACTGATTTGTATTGAGATTGTAGTCCATCCCGGGAGTGGGCTCGGATCGGTGACTACTTTACAACACGCACAGGGATATGGGGAACAAAATGATCCCCCCTCTAGAAGGAAGGACAGTGTCGGCACCAATTCAGATTGATTGGAGGCTCTACAGCCGAGTGATACACACATAAGATACATTGTTGTTAATAGTTACAGTTACCTGAATGCATTTCCCAAGTTTAGTGTTACGTTCAAACAAATGTATGGCAGCGCATTGGTGTCATGAATGTGTACTGTTGATTGTTTGTTTTTTGGGGTCCCCCCCCCCCCCC
>NW_017307434.1:113328-129578 GCF_000935625.1 Nanorana parkeri | reverse complement strand
TCTTTCAATCCTTCTAAAAGGTAGGATGGAACGTGCCTATTGGTTATGGAATGGGTTGGTTTGTCCCTGTGTGCTCGCTGTAAGTGGGGTCTCTGGTGGTCCTCGGTATTGAAGCCATCCCTCACCTCAGAGGGTAATTTATTTTATTCTCGCAAACATACATTCTACCATCTTTCATGCTTGGCTTAATTGATAATTGAAGCTCCTCCTTTGTAGTACGGGGATCTATTTGGGGCTTAGGCAGCATGTTCTAAATCCAAAGGTTTTACCCTCTATGAAGAGGAAGGGATGGCTCTGAAATGCCTGAAAGAGGACAATTTTTTTTAACAGATTTTGATGTTGAACCATCAACTACTAATCAATAACGTTCGTTAACACTCGTGCCTGATCCCCAGTAACAGAGACCTGATGAAAAGCTATTTTCAATGTTTTTAAAAAAAAAACCCGAGAACCTTGTGAAGATATATGGAGAACCCCTACACCTCTGAGGCTCCTGTGTACAATTTGGCCTTACCTCAGTCTGTAGGACATCCACTTTAGGTTATGAATAAAAATGAAGAGAAGCTTTGCTGGTGGTTAGCCCAAGCCTCTGAATTGAAGTGTCAGATGGGTTGCTGCCCATACAGTTGATTATGTTGATGACAATCGCAAACAGCATGGTTGAAAAATGCAGCTGATAAAGGGTCCTGTAATGAGAGAAATATACATTAAAATTCTAAATTCTTTAAATGCTTGCGGTTTGTCTGACCCTTTTGACTTCAGTACTTACTGATTCCAAACAACTATCAGAGCTCCTAATGATTATACATGTTATGAGTCAGGGACTTGAATAGTATGGATGGCAGATCATCGCTCATCTTGGAAAAAGGTCAGCATGGCAGCCCCCATATTTGTCTCATGATGACATAGTTGCTTTAAAGAAGCTGTCACACTGACTGGTAGCACATGGATTATGTCTATCTGTATCTCTATTTGGGTTCCTACCCTGTTGCCAGAACATGTCTGCATTTTTCCCACACCTCCCTATCTGGTTTTTGCATTATCGTTCAATTTTAAGAGGATCAGAACTGTGGAAGCTGTGCCTAGAAAAGGCAAGCAGAGGGCAAAGGACTGTTGGGAAGATTGCCTCACTAATGAATAGGTGTCAAGAATAAGTATTATGAAAGCGGAGTGCCAGAGCCACTTATCATAGCAAAAAAAGGAGTAAAACGTCAAGCAAAGAAGATTGCCATTGAGGAGGATGAAGGCACGTTTGTTTCAATACAGCCTTACAGAAATAAACTGGTAATAGGGGAACCTGGTTGAGGAATGTTTTAGGGACTGGCCTGTCCCCTTCGCCAGCTTCATTGTCCTTCATGGCAAAGGACTAGTCACCAGTATTGCCTACAGATCCCTGCAGCTGAGCATGTTCCCATTATTTATGTTGCCTTGTTCTGTGTGTCAGGGTGACCATCTTGGTAGAGGCAAGGCTTTGCTTCCTCATGTTGCCCCTTATTGACTTGTGATCTGATGAGGGAATATTCATGAAGCAGGTGAGGTGCAGAAAGCACAGATCCACATAATAAATAAAGCAGAAGCAGGGTGATCCTTTCACTGCAAGTTCTCAGGTATAGCTATCTCTTCAGCAGGAGATCAGTGAGCAGCATAGCAATGACGTCACCAAATCTGGTGAGACCAGCATTCAGAGACCACAATGCTTTAGACCAGGGGTAGCCAAACTGCCGCCCTCCAGCTGTGATGAAACCAAGTCCCATTAGGCATTGCAAGTCTCTGACAGCCACCGGAAAGGCCTACTGAGGCAGATGCATGATAGTATTTGTAGTTTCCCCACAGCTGGAGGGCCGCAGTTTGGCTACCCCTGCCTTAGATGCTCTCGCCTTCAGATGTACAGCTGTGAGGCTTGTCAAAGGAAGCGCGCTCCTATTTTTTAGAAAGCATTCTAGGTGAAAGGTGAACTAACATTTCTAGATGTTCCCTATTATTAGATAACAAATCTTTACATTTTGAGTTCAGGACCACTTTGCGGCTTGAAAGGTATTTCCGGTTGTTCTGTCTGTTGAATTGCCATGGTGGAATTCATAGTTTGAGGTGTATGAGTGTCATGTTGCAAGAGACCATTCATTTAAACAAAAATATGTTAAATGCTTGTATAAAATAAATGCTTCATTTGATGTTTATTCTTTCTTCCAGGCCGAGCTTTAATTACTCCGTGGACTGCCAAACATCAAAATATTCGAAACAAAGCAGCTGAAGAATCGCGTTATGATTACGTTGATCCGAAGAAGTTGGCGTTCCTTTTACCCTTCATAGGAATGAAGTAAGTGTTGTTTTTGTTTTGTTTTTCTGTTTTCTCAGTGTTCATTGGAGGACACTGTAGACCCCTGGGCGCTCTTTGCCATTGTAATGGCGACCCGGAATGCTGAATCTCCTTCAGTCTTGAAACAGCAGCAGGGAAAGAACATCTCCCGAGGACACTAAGCTTAATTGGGGTCAGGTGGCTGTGCATTGGGAGAAGCCAAGCCATCTGCTTCCTGGGGCTGGCCCTATTCTGTAATAATGTCTTCGTACAACCTGTGGGCTTAACTAAGAAAATACAGTGGTACCTCGGTTCACAAACTTAATTCGTTCCACGATTCTGGTCGCGAACCGAATCAAACTTATCAGACCGCGATCTCGACTTGAGGAAGCCACGACCATGTGTCAGAGCAGGGAAGATGGCTGCGGTTGTGTTAGTCACCGATGCAGAGTTCGTGAACAGAAGCAAAATTTTGCCGAACTTCCTGTCTGCATACCGAATTGTTTGAATAGAAGCGTTCGTGAACCGAGGTACCACTTGATAACTTTCTTCCATTAATGCTTAGGAGCGTTGATCGAGGAATCCCCCCTCTGTCTTCATCGTATTCTGACTCCGGCCGCTGTCAAAATGCCTGAACAGAGCCTGCAGTTTATTGGCTGTTCTGTTCGTGTGAAGGTTTTCTGACTGGCTCCTTCAATCAGCTGATTGAGGGATGTCGGCCCAAAAGGTAGTGTCTGTGGAAATTTTGGCCGGTCATCAAGAACCAGCCAAAATTCACAGTGTATGGCCAGTGTCCTTACCTCCTAGTGGCCAAATCAAAACTCAATAGTGAACTGAAGTGTCCCCCAATGAACAACTGAAGAAAAGGGTTTTGCGGTAAGTACACAAAACCTACACCCCTCTTGGTATTAGAAAAATATCTATTTCTTTGATTTCACAGAACTGACACCAGCTGGGATTCTGAAACTGAGTCAGTTGAGGAGGACCAGTTTCTAACAACTGCTGAAAAATGGGACGGCACAAATGTTGGCGCAGAGGAAGAACATAAGCATGTGGGTGACCAGCTGCAGCAGGCACCATGACGTTCCCAAAAAGAAGGAAGAAAGGAGTCACACGGTTCTTTGTGTGTTTTGATGAAGCGTTGTAAGAGAACTCCCATAGTTTGCTCTGAGTTTAATTACCTTAGTGGAGGAAAGTCCATTCCAATATATAGTGGTAATGCTTATGTCTCTTCGTACATTCCAAGGCAGTCCACCTGCGTTCCTCATCCCCCTTCTTGCAGCTCCACCATCTGACCTTTAACCACCTGCTGCGGCATCACTACCACTCCATTTGGCTGCTACATGCCACAGTCCTACCTGCGGGGGATGTACGCTCAATATGCTTATTATCCATATCATGTGCCTCAATGAATACCCTCCTACCGGCATCAACAAGAGCACTTGGCCTTCATTTCACCAGCTTCATCAGTGTTTAATGTGCTCTTTGCAAAGTATTGAGACTTCTGATGACGCTCGGGCTTCTTTTCCTGTAACCTGTATTCATGCTGTTTTGGAATAATGTAAATAGTTTTTTTACAGTTACCATTCTTTCTTGAATGGTTTTTACGTTGTCTACATATTGTAGAGTTTTTTATGTTTTGTACCTTTCCAAGAAAATTTAAAAAAAGAAAAAAGGGAATATTTATCATTCCATTTTGCAGTAAGAAAAGTGTTTTTTTAATTAAAAAGTTTACAGCAATATAATAGTGTGTGATCCGTCTTTTAACATTTAAATGCATTTTTACAGCTTAACTGCAGTTTTACCTTTTTGTAGTCCCTTCAGTCTTGCACAGTTGTAGCGGCTCCTCTTCTGGACTGAAATGGCTTCCTCTGATTTCACTGCACACTGCGAGCTTCTCACAATGTGCATTTGAAGCTGCTGCAAGTCAGACAGAGCCCACCCTCATTTCCTGGCTGGGGGACATCCTAACCATCTAGCCTTTCTTACTATCCCTGGCCCACCCCTTTCATTCAATTCCAGTTCTTTCAATCATGGAGGCTCAGCATCATATGTGAGCATTACCTAGATTGGTCTGCATGCAAATACATTCTGCCCTGGAACTCCCACTTCTCCAGACTGACACCCACCCATCGAGGCATTTTGATATTTACGTAACTCCTTTGAACAGCCAGAAGATATCGGTGGTAGTCTGGCTTAGACCTCTCAGGTCTAATTTAATCAATATAGGGGTGGACAAGATAACAAACACTACATGAAAAGGGAGTTTAGGGGCTGAACCCCAGACAGAGGCAACACAAATGCATATATAACCCTACATTAATAAATATATAATTGTGTACTTGAATCTGACTTGGTATCAGCCTCTTGCAAACTGCTATACAGCAGAGCTCCGACAGGCCGAGGAGGAACCAGCACATGGAACCAATTGGTTGTGACCATGTGCTAACAAGGGACAGGCCATCTGTTTGAACTTTTTGTTCTTTCATTTGGTTATGTTTCCTCCCCGTTTTATAAAAACAAGTTTTATGTTTTGGAGCATAAAGGAAATTGGATTTGCTCTCATTTTTCTGGGTGCTGTAGCGTATTTTACAGAAAAATTTATAAGTGTAGTTGTACCTAGAGTTTAACAAATAGTAAAACTCTATGATCGCGGGGAGCATTAATTCCCTGCATTACAGCTTCCTCCTTTAAAGTGACTTTAAACTCAGGAGTTAAATCTTAAAAATACATTTCTGGATCCCGTCAGCTAAGTCGTGATCCGCTGCGGCGTCTCAGTATACCGCGAGCTGTAGCTCCCTATATACTGAGCCTAGGGTGATGTGAGGACGCTAGTTTGTGTCCTCCCGTTACCCTAAGGAGAACTATGGGGAAAAACACTGACCCCATAGTTCTCCTTTAAGGGACTTGAATGGATTTTTAAGGTTTAACTCCTGAGTTTAAAGGAGGAAACTGTAATGCAGGGAATTAATGCTCCCCGCGGTCATAGAGTTTTACTATTTGTTAACAAACTCCAGGTACAACTACAGCTATTAATTTTTCTGTAAAATACGCTACAGCACCCGGAAAAATGAGGGCAAATCCAATTTCCTTTATGCGCCAAAACATAAAACTTGCTTTTATAAAACGGCAGCTTTACACTTTGAGACAAGATTCGAGGGATATCTTCTGTGATGCGAGCCTATTTTGGATTCTTGGTGATAAACCTGTTTGTTTCCAGATGTATCACCTCCTCCATGTGCAGTGGCTGCACATGCCCAGCACAGATGATTAATTGGGAAATGAAGTGCTATCCTGTGACTTAATAATTACTTTTGACAGTTATTTGATTAGTTAGGATAAGTGCACCATCATGAAAGACTAATTATCTGGTAGTTGCTCTCATCTCCCTGGTACATTCCTGGTACCTTGCACCTTCAGATCGTCATCTGTTAATTCCAGACTTCCTTATGCCTCTTTCACACGTGTTAAAACCAAGCCTTGGAGAAGCGTTTTTCAAGCCTCTCTACCACCTATTAATGCTCATGTGGAATAATGCAACAGCGGCCGCCCATTGCTGTTCACACATGGGCGTTAGCACTTTGTTGCCATGTGTTAAATAGAATGCCTGTTGCGTTCTGGAGGCTTTGCCGCTGGACAAATACCTCCATTGAAGTGTATTGAAATGCCCCTTTAAATGCTTGGTCAATGCTGCTTTAGCTTTTTTCAGGCATCTAAGAAGCGTTGTACAGGTGTTTTAGGAGAGACGTGAGGATTTACTATCCCAGATACTACTGGAGAATCATGGAGTGAGTGGACAGAGCAGGTGCAGATGGCACTTCCTTTCTGCACACAGCCAGCATTTTGCCAGCAAGAGGACATTTTCTAGCCAGCTACTTGCAACCTGTGACGTCCTGACCTATGCCAACCCTAGTGCCAGTGTCATGCAAAGTAGTGCCAGCCATACCAGTGGCCGCTTATCAGTGCCAGCCATACGATTGTCAGGCATTGCAAGTACCAGCCAGAACCAGTCATGCCTGAAATAAATGTTGCATGGCTAATTGAAGCAGTTGAGCAACACCCAGAATTGTATGACCCAAGTCTGCCCAGCTACTGCGACGACTCAAAAAAAAAAAAAGAAATGTGGCAAGAAATCACCCAACGTGTACTGAGGGTGGACTGGAAAAGCCTGACAGCCAGGGAGCAGGAGAACAAAAGTGAGTATTGTTCCCATGACTTTCATGTATGTTGTTTTATGTCAAATATTACTATATATACCATGTGAAGATTAGCTCGTTATTGTCTAAAGATACATAAAGGGGTTACCCTTGCAGGGGTTTTCAGCATTTCTTGGCAAAGGAAATACTTCATAGCCTCCTGGCTTGCTCTGGCCTCACAAGCTTTAGGCCCTCAACCATCTCTATGCTGCAGACACTGACTCTTGCTGTACTCGGCTGCAATGTCTCTCAAACCCTATCCTGGCTGAAGCTTTTTTCCTGTCTCACTGGTGTAGCCCTGAACTCTGTTTCGCTCCCTACCAACACCCCATACACACCTACACAAGTGAACTGTTCGCCCACAAAACATAAACCGAGGGTTGGATGCTTCATCCCACGCAATACTCTACAAAGCCTCCAGGGTCCAGGAGCCGAACCAGAATTTACAATTCCCAGAGTAACCACAACCAGTTTCTTGTGACATGCATCCTGGGACCCCTCACTGTAAATGGTCGAGAACCCCTTGGTGCCACAAAACTCCATCACATGGCAGAACAGATATGACACTGAAACCTAATCAAGGTTTTTAGCAAGCCAAGAAATGTTGCAGACTCCTGCTCCCATTGGTGAGCGGTTTAGATGTATAAAATGTACATTATATTTGCAGTTAAAAAGGTCAAGATTCTTTGGAAAACGCCCAGAGCCCGGTACAAGAAGACCCGTCGTGCTATCTCCAGCCAGCCCAGTAGTTCTGGGGCCAAGAAGGTCAGGAGCCATGTTTTTTTTGAGGAGCTAGATTTTTTGAGGTCAATCATACAACCAAGATTGTGAGTATATTTTCCTGTTTCCATGTTCTGTCAGGACATAAAAGGGACATTCTTGAACGTATACTCCACATCTTGCTTTTTTTTTTTTCCCCCCATGTAGAACATTCGGCAATGTGGACGACAGTGACGCCAGCAATGATACCACATCGGAGCAGGAAAATGAGCAACCTATTGAACACAGGCAGCCAATGGAGTCATCACAGCTGTCTGCAACACCCACTGCCGGTGATCAAACGACTCTTCAATTGCCAGATAAACACCCTCCTCCCCCGCCATCTAAGCAATCCAGCATAATAAAAAAAAATATGCTGAGGCAGCAAACATTGATATACAGGCTTTCTTTAATGAGTTGAGGCAGCAGTTGGAGTGTCGGAGAAGGGATGAGCATATAGGGATGATCATGTATCCTCTTTTCACAAGTCCTTGGTGTTTGATATGCAGCAGATAGAACACCACCAATTCTCAGCCATGAAATCTGAAATCATGCAGGTTGTGCACAAGTACTTGCATATACCACCAACTCCACCTAGCAATCCCACCTTTTGTTTTTCCTGCTTCATCACACCCAATGCATACATACGCTATTCACAATACACAAACACCCTACCCCAACCACCCACACAACTCACATCCGCACACCAAGCACCCACCCCACCAGTCAATACCTCACCAAAATTTCCATATGGCCTTGAGACCTCTACTAGCTCTTTTTACAGCCCAAACCCATGACTTGTAATGACCAGTTTGTGGCACGATTTTGTCCAGCTCGGTTATATGGGGCTGTATTCCAAGACATGTCCTAAAGACAGATTCCTTACGTCATTTCCTGCCTCTAGTCCCACTATTGCTAGGATGCATGTTCTAGGCTCTGCTACTGCGCTTTTAGGCAATGGAGTGTTCAAGATGTTCTGAGTGTAAATGGGTTTGTAAAACCTCTTTAATGTTGGCCTTCGGTCTGTTCTTTTATGATGTTCATGTGGAGCATTGGCCTGTACCAAAAGTATGGAAATAGTCTATATACAAGAGGCAAGTGTATTCTGACAAAGGTGATTAAATCTTATTTTGGTCCAAAAAAATTGTATGCTGTGATGAGCTCCATCAAAGCAAAATCTGATCATGCCTACATGTGCCTATATTCTAAAAATAAATTATTGTTCGTTGGTCAAATTTTTTTATGTGTTGTGGCAGTATGAAGGTGCAGGAATTGGGGCTGATCTGAGTTGTGAAGGTGCAGGAATTGGGGCTGATCTGAGTTGTGAAGGTGCAGGCATTGGGGCTGATCTGAGGTCTTAATGTGCTGGAATTGGGTCTGACCTGAAGGTGCAGAAATTGGGGCTGATCTGAGGTGTGAAGGTGCTGGAATTGGGGTGATCTGAGGGGTGAAGGTGCAGGAATTGGGTCTGATCTGAGGTGTGAAGGTGCTGGAATTGGGACTGATCTGAGGTGTGAAGGTGCAGGAATTGGGGCTGATCTGAGGTTTGAAGGTGCAGGAATTGGGGCTGATCTGAGGTTTGAAGGTGTAGGAATTGGGGCTGATCTGAGGTGTGAAGCTGCAGGAATTGGGGCTGATCTGAGGTTTGAAGGTGTAGGAATTGGGGCTGATCTGAGGTTTGAAGGTGTAGGAATTGGGGCTGATCTGAGGTTTGAAGGTGTAGGAATTGGGGCTGATCTGAGGTTTGAAGGTGTAGGAATTGGGGCTGATCTGAGGTTTGAAGGTGTAGGAATTGGGGCTGATCTGAGGTTTGAAGGTGTAGGAATTGGGGCTGATCTGAGGTTTGAAGGTGTAGGAATTGGGGCTGATCTGAGGTTTGAAGGTGTAGGAATTGGGGCTGATCTGAGGTTTGAAGGTGTAGGAATTGGGGCTGATCTGAGGTTTGAAGGTGTAGGAATTGGGGCTGATCTGAGGTTTGAAGGTGTAGGAATTGGGGCTGATCTGAGGTTTGAAGGTGTAGGAATTGGGGCTGATCTGAGGTTTGAAGGTGTAGGAATTGGGGCTGATCTGAGGTTTGAAGGTGTAGGAATTGGGGCTGATCTGAGGTTTGAAGGTGTAGGAATTGGGGCTGATCTGAGGTTTGAAGGTGTAGGAATTGGGGCTGATCTGAGGTTTGAAGGTGTAGGAATTGGGGCTGATCTGAGGTTTGAAGGTGTAGGAATTGGGGCTGATCTGAGGTTTGAAGGTGTAGGAATTGGGGCTGATCTGAGGTTTGAAGGTGTAGGAATTGGGGCTGATCTGAGGTTTGAAGGTGTAGGAATTGGGGCTGATCTGAGGTTTGAAGGTGTAGGAATTGGGGCTGATCTGAGGTTTGAAGGTGTAGGAATTGGGGCTGATCTGAGGTTTGAAGGTGTAGGAATTGGGGCTGATCTGAGGTTTGAAGGTGTAGGAATTGGGGCTGATCTGAGGTTTGAAGGTGTAGGAATTGGGGCTGATCTGAGGTTTGAAGGTGTAGGAATTGGGGCTGATCTGAGGTTTGAAGGTGTAGGAATTGGGGCTGATCTGAGGTTTGAAGGTGTAGGAATTGGGGCTGATCTGAGGTTTGAAGGTGTAGGAATTGGGGCTGATCTGAGGTTTGAAGGTGTAGGAATTGGGGCTGATCTGAGGTTTGAAGGTGTAGGAATTGGGGCTGATCTGAGGTTTGAAGGTGTAGGAATTGGGGCTGATCTGAGGTTTGAAGGTGTAGGAATTGGGGCTGATCTGAGGTGGGAAGGTGCAGGAATTGGGGCTGAACTGAATGTGTGAAGGTGTGGGAAATAAAGCTCGTGAAGTTTGCAGGTGCAGAAATCGGGGTTTGTTTGAGGTTTAGGGCGCACTATTCACTGACGCACTGGTTGTCTAATGCTTGTAAACTGACAACTCAATGTGGAAAACATTTGCTGACCCCTGCAAAAGATTGCTTGTACGAGATCACAAGATTTGCCCAAGTTTTGGCCTTTCCAACTTGCACTACAACATACTTGGAGGTTCATAGTAAGCACAAATACTTCCAATACATTGCTAAGCGCAAATCTAAACTAGAATTAGAAGCATATCGGCAATAAAGAGAACAGACAAGTGATGCTGAACAACCACAAATTTTTATTCCACTCTTTGAAAAGGACAAATATTTGATTTGATCTGATAATGATGATCTACAAACATATTTGGGACATTGCAGCTTGAGTTTGAAACTCCTAAATATTGCCATGGCAGCTCGCCTTCTGCTGAACCTAAATACTTGGCATATCTCTCCCTAACATTCCATGCCTCATGGGTGCTTGGTCACATGTGCCAAATAGCATTCTCCAGGTCATGGGCAAGAGAGTCCTCAAAATTATATCCTTCCCTTTTTGGAGCACAAAATTGTGTAGAACCGAGGCAGTCTTGACCATGTTGTTCACATTTCTTGGATCCATTTGTATAGAACCTTGAAAAATCTTCCACTCATTGGCCAGTATACCAAACGCGCACTCCACAAATCTCTGAGCCCGTGTCAAACGATAATGAAGTACATTTATTCTCAAATCCAATCTTCTTGGTATGCGGCTTCATTACACTTGTAGAGCATGCAAATGCCTCATTGGCCACAATCACATAGGGAAAGGGCTCACCGTTGTTGGTTAATGGCCTAGGACTTGGAATGTTCAATAATTGTTCAATTATCCTCTTTCCCCCTAGGCTAGTCAGCGGAACTTCCGTAAGCACCTACATCTATTGCCACAAAATTATAATTGCTATCTGCAATGGCCAATAAAACTATAGGAACATATTTCTTGTAATTATAGAACTTGGCGCCATTGTTGGGGGCCATTTGAATATGGCTGTGTTTGCCATCCAGTGCTCTGATGCAGAGGGGGAAATTGCTGTTCTTGTCAAATTGTGTGCCGATTTCCAGCCACGGTTCCCCTGGTGTCGGCGTCACTATGTCTTTCAAAATTGCATCACATGTATCGTGTATAATATTGTGAATCGTGCATATGCCCAACCAAACAATGAAAGTGATGGGAGGAGAAGAATTTCCCTGTTGCCAAAAACCTGCAAAAATAGAATATAATTATCATTTTCATTCACTCCATCCCCTGTGTGTGTTTTCAGGTATAGGCACCAGACGCCTCATATCTGTGTGGGGGGGGGGGCTTAAGGATCTCCTTCAATATGTCAAAAGTTGAGTCTTTCATACAGGTATAGTCAGAGTTTGTGGGGGATAAGCGAGTAAATTCTGGCACAGTGTGGAAGCGACCCTTGGAAGGTCTCTGTGAGACAATTGGATGCACCCAATACTGACACTGCGCCCTACTCTTTTGCTGGGACATTTGGTCCATCATCATCATCCTCTTCAGCTAGGCAAAGCAGAGGATTATGTTGATCACTGCATATGAATCCATGTTATTGTCAAAAGACAGTTGGATCTATATTAATGCAGCAATACACAGCACAGAAAACCAACAATATGCCTGCAAATGTCACCACAGCCTAAGCACACCTCAAAGATCATTTCCCTTTATTACATCATCACTTCCCTCTTAACACTCCCCTACTTGCAGGACATTTTGCACGTTTTTTATGCCTCCTTAATGCCTTGAAAATGCTTGCCGAATGCCTTGCTAACACTATAGGCGAGTTAATCAGCATTCCTAATTCAAAATATTCTCAACGCATGTGTGAAAGAACCCTTAGTCTGGCTGCATATCTGCCTCTTTGACTTCAATTGGACTTTAAGGAACACTTCCACAAACATGCAGTTTGTTTTAAAATGTATGTAAACTACCCCTCTCCCCAAAAATCCTGGTATCTTACCCTCTGTTAACGTCATTAAAGGTGCATTTTGTTTTTTTTGCAGCCTTTTTTTACTTTTTTACCTGTTGATCTGGCCAGTTAGGGGCTTTCTGTCCTAGGAGGACAACACTCAGAGTCTGCTTTTGCAGAAACAATTTGTCACCCTTTAGTGTACAGACTGCTGGTTGGCTGTGTACTAGATCAGTCTACTGCACAGCTTCTAGCTCCTGTACCACCCGCTGCTTTGACATGCATGTTTATTAGGGCTGCACTGATACCAAAACTAGTATCAGTGCCGATAACGATAGAGTATTTGGGCGAGTACTCTTACTCGCCCAAATGCTCGATACTGGAACTTCCGGTCAGAGGGAGATCTCCCTCCTAATGGAGCGAGCTTCATTTCCAATCAGGAAGCTGGGTGTCGGGTTATGACCTGGCTTCCTCATTGGCCAGGAAGCCAGCTTCACTTGTTGCTAGGCAGCCTGGCTTTCTAACCAATCAGGAAGATGGGCGGGAAGTATAGCCGTTGTTCTTTTGCTAGAACACAGGCTTCCCAGACAATCAGGAAGCCCGCCGCCCGGCTTCCTGAAAATTGGGCCACCAGTATTGGTTTCCGGTATCGGCGAGTAACGGAAAAAAATATTGGTGCTCGATAACAAAAAACCGGTATAAGTGCACCCCTAATGTTTATAGTGGAAGGAGTGCAGATCCGGAGAACGGTGCATGGCTTGCTTTTATGCAAATTTTTTAAAAAAGCGACTGATTTATGTGAATAAATACTTTGGGTTGTTATACTTTTTTTTTTTTGCCACAACTATGTTCTGCAACATCTAAAGTTTTCCAAGCATAACCTAATGAGAAAGTTGTAATGGATACTGTATATGCATACCAGCTTACGTGCCAAAAAATGTATTTCTGTTAGACCAGTTTTGTGATCCAGGAACCCCTGTCACAGGCCACAAAAAAAAAAAAATGCATGAACATTTACCCATGTTTTAGACCAATCATTATAGACTCTGCAAGTATGGAAAAATACCTATAGACCTGCTAGAAAAGCTCCTGGTTTCTTGTTGAGCTGGCAACACATAATTTTGGAATGGTATCAACCCTGCCAAGTTGTCTTTTGCTAACCTGTACAATCGCCCCCCCCCCACCTGTTCTGTAGTCCAAGATAAGTGGGAGGACTAATTAGACTCCTTGAGATAACCAAGGGAGTGGAATTTCTATCGCCCGACACCTGGACAAGTAGTTTTTTTCTACATTCAGCCCTGCTGGTCAGGTGACCACGCTGACCAATAAGAAGCACTTCTTCGCATTGGTTAGAGTTTTAGTTAAAATTCATTTTTTTGTATCAGGACCAGTAGAATGTCATGAGGGACAAGTAGATTGGGCCCCCGCTTTAGTCCTTTGGACAAGTATTTTTAATAAAAATTTCCACACACCCCGGTAACCCAGGAAAAGGTCCGCTCTAAATTTTTGATATAACAAAACACTTTCAATAGACCTGTAGAGAGATTTTAGAGGTCCAAGCCTGTGTGAAAATCCCATACCTCAGGAACGCTGGGTCCCGACAAGAGCCCAACCACTCTGTTTGAACTCCCTCAGGCACTACACTCTGCAGCCCCACCTAGGATGACCCCTCAAGCCCATATTGGGTAAAACGTTGGAGAGGAGCGGTCCTAGGTGTGGCTGTATTGTGCCATGCCTGGGGTCAATTAATTTGGATGTGATCTGATGTCATCAGTGTGCGTCTTCCTTCTGAAAAAACTCTCAGTAGTATATTTATCAGATCAAAAGGGAGATAACCTGAGAAGTTAATTATTAGAGTTTAAATACACGGTAAGCATTACAACTTGACCACCTACTTGCCCCGAGCCTGCTGATTACTATGCTTGCATGCTATGCAGGTCATTATAGGACACTTGGGTACAGATTGGGGTATTCATACTAGCTGTGTTTTAAAATATAATTTAATTATATTACCAAACCCATAACTGGATTGAATTATGTTCTTTTTAACATCTGCCTACAGTTAAGCTTTTTTGTTTTTGTTTTTTGCTTTTGCATGTGATTGTAAATGGTGATCAAACTGCTGAATAATGATTCATTACAACTACAAATGTAATATCTATTGCGTAACTTGTTTCCATGATTGCCTACACGCATGGCACAGTGCAAAGATATTTGACGCTTCCTTATCATTTCTCTCCCCTGCTGTGTGCAGCTCTGGTCTGTTCACCAAGAAGTCTTGTGGATGCAAGTGGTTGGTGAACCAGTCCGTTTTCAGAAATGTTAAGCATTTTTTCCACCCTAGATAGACATAAGAGGGTTGGTGGAATGTGTCTGGTTGAACCAACCTCTAGCTTCCAAAGGATGAGCTCTTCAGGCAGAACCAATACACAGCAGTCCCACTCTTGCTGCATTCAGTTAGTCAGGAGTGTGTATTAAAGGGGACCTTTACCCCCTTTCACTACAAATCATATTTGTATGCAGCTCTGCATGCTGATATGAAATCATCTCACATTCATTGGTTAAGCATATTTTTCTTTTCAATTATGGTTTTTCCACTTCCTGGTCCTCTTGGATGATGTAATCATCAATGATAATGATGTAATCATGCCCAAGCTTTGCATCCTGGGAAGGTTACATCAGCAGAGCATTGCTGGGAAATCTCATCTGTAATCTCACCAGATCTCAGGGAAAGGCATTTTCCTCCCCTGAGATTGATTGATGCAGATATATTAATCTGCCCTTAGTAAAAATGGCCACTGTGAGAAGAATGGGGAGGAAAAGAGAAACAAGGTATGCAAACAATACAAAGCTGCAAATATCTAGAAGTATGTGTTTGTAGATTGTCATTACTAAACATTTCTAAAGGTGTTTTATTTGTTTGTAATTTCAAAGATTTGGGTACTGTTCCTTTTTAAAGGCAGTGGGTGGAGCTGGGAACTGAGCCCCAGACAGACCTCTCTAGTGAGTGTATGTATACACTGAGTGGCCAGATTATTATGACCACCCCATCAGTACTTTGTTGGGCCGCCCCGTGACTCCACGAGATGATGAAAGGTGATGCGAGGAATCTGACACGGCACTGTTGCCTTTCTGTTGTCTTGTACCAGTCTTGCCACTCTCCGTTCTGCCCTAACATTGACTAGTCGCTGACGGCCACAATTCGCACGTTCAGACCCAGATTTTCGGCTGACAGTCCAGTCTTTAAACACTTTAACAATGAGCCGCTCTTGAACATTTAACGAATTCTGCTGTTTTGCTGATACTCGCTCCATGGCTCCAAGCGCCAACAATCATCCCACGTTCAAAGGCTGTTAAATTGCGTTGTTTCCCCGTATCTTCAGAAACAAATCACTTCTACTGTCGTGGTAACCAACCTGCTTCCCTATTTATAATGGTCTGGCCCTCTAGCAACTTCCGCGCCAAATTATAGCTAATTTGCCTACAAACGTCAGGTGGTCATAATAATCTGGCCACTCAGTGTATATAATAGTGTGTGCTACTTTTTTTTTTTATCTGGTTGAGTCCTTGTTAAGCATTTGACTTGCAGAAGAGGAGCTGGTTGTCAAAGACCCTGATGACCAATCTTCCTCAATGACACAGCAGGGTTATCTCCCTAGTTCGGAATAAATATAAGTCAAAGTACTGCAGCGCTGAACACTGAAAAATGGCCTGGCCAGGTAGGGGATCTAAACACCTGGTCTTCAAGCAGTTAATAATATAATAGCAAATACCTACTTCTCTTTTTGCCACTGGGGCAATCTGCCTAAAGTAGAGATTCTCTTCCCCCTTTCTGAATCCTAGCTGATCTCACACTCCCCGCCTCTTCCCATCTACTGCCCAATTCCGTACTATTAACAAATCCTCTTCCCATCCTCTGCAGTCCTCTAGAACTCCCCTCCAAGCGCTCACCTGCTAATAGGCAGAATTTCATTGTTGCTCCTGGGGGTTTTGCTGCTCCTCCTGAGGCCTAGTCATGCCTCGCCCTGGCACACTTGCTTTTTGCCCTGGTTCTTTTACTCTACCTCTGATTGCTGATGGTCCTCTTCTTCACAGCCTGGTGCCAGTTTATGGCCCGCTTCGCCACCCCCTAATGCCACTGGATGGGCTGCTCCTAGGACTTGTATGTCCACTTACCAGCTCTCACTAATGCATCTGTACAGGATCCTGCT
>NW_017307434.1:111545-113314 GCF_000935625.1 Nanorana parkeri | reverse complement strand
AAAATAACTCAGCATGTTTAGGAAAGGGAGACGTCAGTGGGTTGACTTCTATACTGGGAAAGTTGAGGATCCCAGTTCTCAAGACACTCCTGCCCAGTACCGATGCAACTACTTGGGAGATTTGGGCTCCTCAGCAATCCCATTTTCTTTTATAACATGTATGGACTACAAGGTAAGCCTGAGCTAAATGGTTGGTATAGGAGTTCCCTTATAACCTTCCTGTACCCATTGAAAGTGAGAATATTTATTTTGGGTGTAATGTTAAACATTTCTAACCGACATTTGTGTCACAGTAAACAAAACTGCCGGTAGACTTGGGTATTTCCTTCCGCTTTGCAGTTCTTTTTGCTTTTTTTTTTTTTTTATTAAACTAGTATTTTTGGTACCTGGTAAAAAAAGATACTTCTGATTTACAAGTTTTAACTTTCTCTATTAAAGTTTGAATTTAGTTTATGTATCTAATGTAAACGGTGTTATGGCCTTTATTCCATGTTGGCATGAGCGGACTTGGTCTGTGCATCCGATCACCGTCCCTTTTTTTAAGGCATGCTTATTTAGGATAAACGCATCTTAATTTATATTCTCTGCATGATTGCTTGATGTTGTCTTACGCCATGGCCTCAATGTCTTTAAAGCTGGCTTCAGTCGTGCTGGAGGATCTTCAGGAGCATCAAGGGATCTTCCGAGATTGCTGGAAAGGGGCACCGTATGGGATAGAAACTGCATAGGCAATGTCCTGGAAGAAGCCATGAACTGTTTTGCAGAGATGCAGAGACAGACCGAGGAGAAATTCCGCATGTGGATAGAGAAACTAACCCGACTAGACACGGACGAGGAGGGCAAACAGCAGCTGGACCCCAGGGACCCTAAGCTTCACTTTGCCGGTCTTACACCAAGCAGTTCCTCTAGCACCTTCGTGGCTGCCCAAGATAGTCCCACCTTACCCCAGCAGGGTCTTGGCTCGTACGTCGGCTGTCAGAATGTTGACTCGCTAGAATTCCCGGAGTCTGCATTAAACAACAACAACTTCTCCGAAGCCTTTCCAGAGAACGGGAACATAGCTGACCAGGAACTAAACCAATCTTAATTACAGTACAGCTTCTCTGGTCATTGCTTTTCCCACTTGAATTACACCCGACCAGAGCTCCTCCAATCCTATGTTTTAGAAAGGGTGGCTTTATCACTACAAGGTCCCTTACCAATGCTTGGCTAGATGCATATCTTCAGATAATTCCCAGAAATACTCTTCATTGTCTGCTGCAAGTGCATGCCATACAGTTTGAAAAGGGCCATATACATAGGTAGATGATCAGTGATATGTACTGTTATATGATACTGGATTCTGAATCTAATACTGCAGATGTAATATTTTGAAAGTGCTCCAAAATATGATCCAACCCCGGTTTTGGGTCAAAGGACTGATCCCTATGAAGTATTAATGCTCCGTATGCAAAGTAGACACCCACTAGACTCAGAAATTTCTGATGCAAAAGTCTATGCATTGCTTCTTGTGTTTTCAGAAATTCCGATCGATTCTATATAATGTGCCTGTATAAGCTGCTCCCCCGAAAATCAAAAGAAGTTCTCCGGGAAAGAGTTGAGGGGAAATATAAAGTCTGTGGGGGGTTTTTTTTTTTTATTTTGAAATGTTTTCTTTTTAATCATGTGAATTATGATTGGGTTTGAATACTCACGACTTGCAGCCATGTGTTTTAGCCAATATTCAGACTGCAGACTAGCTTAGAGCTATAGACTTAGAGCAAGAGATC
>NW_017307434.1:109083-111508 GCF_000935625.1 Nanorana parkeri | reverse complement strand
GAGATTATATGTATTGAATTAATTGGCTATGCACAGGTCTCCCAACACCATAATGCATGCAGTGCTAGGGAATCTTATAAAATTATCTGACGGAGTGAACCCTGTATTAGATATTAGTAAAAATAGATCATGAAAATATGGAACTTCAATTTATAAACGTAAAGCATGCATGCATTTGGCCCTAACCATTGTACCTTTACTTTAACTGCATTATATTACATCCTATACCGTATGAAGAGCTTTCTCTGACTAGTACTCCATAGCCAAATTATTCGTTCAGATTAGAGATCAAAATATGTGAAATCTATTCATTTACTGCCCTAAAATTGTGCTGGGTGCTGCCCCAAATGGTTACATTCCGCGGGTGTTTACTCAATTTCCTCCCCTAATAACCAGTCCGCACAGCTGATGTCTGGTTCGGGCTCAGACTTCACAAAGCCCCTTTCTCTCCTGTGTTAATAAGAGAAGTCAGTAGAATGGGCAGCTTTTTCTTGGAGAACCGTTTTTTTTTGTTCCCCTCAAACCTGTCCCTTCGTAACGGGCATGCTGTCTTATTTAAATGGCCACTAAAGCTGAAGCACAAGGAGGGTATGTAACCGTACATTGTTAAAGCTGAACTCCAGGTAAGCAGCTAAGTATGCAGTTGAAACACACTACAATGGTTTTGTAATTCTTTGCAGCCATATTTGTGATCAGGTTCCAGCCAGACTTTGACCTCTACTGCAGCAGCGGCAAGATGACCACTGGTCAGCTTGCTAGTTGGGCCACAAAGGAGCAGCAGCATGCTGATTAGGTTATCACTGATTCCTCCTTTCATCTTATGTGCTCCGGAATGAACCTTGATTGGCTCTAGTGTTGGCCCACCCTCTTCCAGGTTGCTATGCAGGAGATTGGAGGTTCGTGTACTTTAATTTGTAACGACAGAACTGCATTCATCCGCTTGGAGTTCAGCTTTAAAGTGAACCTGAACTTTGCCCATACTAGGAAAAGCAACAGGTGCACTGCAAGCAGGACCACATAAAGGGCAACCTTCCCTGCAATCTGCTGCTGCTCTGACTGGCTACCAGAGCTCCGAGAAATACATGACCTCTAGGTATGGTGGAATTAATGACTCTCTTGCTGTCTTCCACAAAACAGTGTTCAGTGTCCATCCATTCAGTCACAAAGCTAACACTTGCTTAGGATTATTTTTTTTCTACTTTCTGGCAGCTAGCCGGGATGGCGGTAAAGAGTGGGGAAGGCAAGTACAGAGTGATAATGGCACAGAGCTCCCGTTACTCTACTTAGTATGTTATAAGAATCTTCAGATTGTCCTGCAATAAAACGGCCCACCACCTTTGAAAGTAACTTTACCTTGAGTATTTGGAGTTCTGATAAGCTCGTACAATGTTAACATACTTTTGGAAATTATGTTCCTAACTTTTAGTATGAAAAAAAAAAACAACAACTTGTCTTACCTTTTTTTGGCCATTTAAAAAGGCAACGAAAATATATGCATCCGTTTTGAACGGTTGTACAAAGGAACGTTTGCTTGATGTGGCTTGTTAAATTAAGGTCACAAGGGGGGGATGGGGGAAGGACAGACACTGTAGTTTTCTTACAATTTTGAGGGCTTTAGTTTATTTTTGGAATGTTACTGAGGCATCTTTTAGGAGGTTGGGTTCAGGTAACTGAGGGGCATTTATTTTCTGATAAGCTAGTGTGACTCGAGATCTGCAGAAATATTGTGAAGGTCTCATTCCCTCTCCTAATTTTCTTCTGATTTTCGCCCAGCTCTTTCCACTTTTATACTGATGTTCGAGATGTACGGCGTTTGACTTCTAGAGTCAAACCTGTTCACTTTGAGTCCAAACATTTAAGCCCGATCCTACTTGGAAACAAGGACAAGAAACAAGCGAAGGGCGTCTGTCACCCAAACTCCTTGTTTTCCCTTTAAGTACATTATGCACGTAAAGCTGGCCATACACTGGTAGACTTTGGTAAGGACGTTCATATGAAAAGTCTATACAGAACATTTGCTAATGCCATCAGAGACTTGTAGAATGTTCAACATTTTGTTTGGTTCTAACATTCAATATTGGAATAAATTAAGTTTCTCAAACAAAAACCACATTCACTGTTAAGCTGACCATACAACGCACGAGTTTCACTCTTGATGAACTGGCCAGAAATGCCTTCAGTGGGTGCCCCTTCCGAAACCCCTCCGTCCAGAATACTTTGATCAGAAAATCAAAGCAGGCAGATGGACAGTTTTTGGGTAAACAGTGACGGCAGCCAATTGACCACTGTCATGGTTGTGGTATTATGACAGCGGCACGCTCACCGCTGTCAGAATATGAAGGACACAGCGGGAAATTCCTGCTTTTTAGTGTGGATGGAGGAATGTTAATTTTTTTGTTCTGCCCGCAGGTGATTTTAGAATCTC
>NW_017307434.1:108269-109030 GCF_000935625.1 Nanorana parkeri | reverse complement strand
TCACTAAAAATGAAAAAAATTGTCAATTTGAACCCTTTAGGCCCCGTTCATACCAGGACATTTTGGTCGTGCTAATTGTTCCATGCTGAGACGCCTACATGAACAATCCCATACATTCCTATGGGTTCCGTTCACGCAAGCGTGCGACCCAAAACGCCTGCCACCCAAAATGCTCCCTGAGCTATTTTTGTTGCACTGATTCCCATATAGATTTAGAAGGAGACGCGCTTATCAGGGCGTTTTTTTAATTGCGTTTCAGCGCTAAAACGCGTTTTAAAAACCCCCTTTCAAAAACAGCACTGAAACGCTGCCATCCTGGTGTGAATGGGGCCTCAACTATTAGAAACTCAAACAAAAGTTAGGAAAACAAATTTTACTTAAATTCTACTGGTGTATGGCCATCTTAAGTCCTATGACGAATCCACAAGAGGGCCAGTGGCATAATGCTGGTATCATGGGCCTCCTTGTGGATCATCCTGCGGAATATATGGGAAATGTACTTGGAAAAGGGAAACCAGACTGTCAGCTAACAGCAGAACCCTCACACCATGACCAGGACGGGGGAGACGCTCACAATCATTCAAATTTTGATATTTTATATTAACCTTTAAGTTGTTTTTTTTCATGCATTGGGCAAGTTTGATGTGAAGAAATTCAAGAACAAGTGATTTTTTACATTTGCATACTTGAGGGGCAAAATGTTTAACAAGGATGTGTTTTTCTGGGTGAGCACTGTTGTGTGTCCCCCTCGCCGCCCCACT
>NW_017307434.1:92223-108256 GCF_000935625.1 Nanorana parkeri | reverse complement strand
CCCTTTCCCCAAAGATAAGCCAGTATTTCCCCGCCCTTCCTTTTTCATAGATACGAAATGCGCATTCTTTCATCAGATTTAGTGGATGGTGACCAGCGATTCGTGTTTTCAGTCCTTAATGCCTCATAACTAGAAATAATAGAACGCTTAGTGACCGGAGACATTTTTGTTTTGTGTTTTTTTCCTGTTCCTCATGGAATACACTGGGAATATTATTTTTAAAGTCGAACGATTTTTTTTGTATTACGTTTTAGATTTGGTAGGATTTTACATGTATTATATGAATCTTTGAAACATTAGGCAGTTTTTATTTTCTTTTTAGGGTTTTTAATTTCTCTTTTTAAAAACATTTAATCTCAACCCATAAACATTAATAACTAGCTCTAGATATTTTCCCAGCTTTTATGGGGTTTTCATAAGTTTATTTCAGGGCCAGCAACCACGTGTGCTTGTTTTCTCATATGTTACTTTTTTTTGTGTGTCTCTTTAATGAAAAAATGAACCCCAAGTTGTAAAAGGAATCTATAAAGATGGAAATACAGGCGATGCTGAATGACTTTAAAAGTGGTGGCTCAATATCTTTTCTCCTTCCTTGACTCGGAACAAGCGTTACTGACAGGAGTTCACAGTTGTCAGACTTTACTAGCCTCGTGCTGCGATTTGCTAGGTAGGCAGGCATGGCAGCCTAAGTGTCTGGACCATTTAAGCAAGTCAGCAAGGGCAGATCACACATCTTCCAAGCTGTATGAAATCATTATCACCTTAATGAAGCAGTTGACTGGAGGCTTGGATCACTCCTGGGTCACGTGACCAGGCATTGGTCCCAAAGGATGCTTCCCTTTGGCAGAGGCCACATAGTTGGCTCCTTGGTTTTGGTCACATGATTCAACACCAGCCTTATCCTGGAATAGTCTGTTTCTTCAAAACCCATTTTCCTGCAAACGTTTTGGGGAGAGAAGCCAGTATGTCCTCTTGTTTCAGTACTAGTAAATCATGTGCCAATTTGAGGTCCTCATAGATCTTTTAGAGAATCTTTTTATTCTTCTGAAGTTTTACAGCTTATACTGTAGGTGAAATGAGTGCTCCCTGGAGCTGTATGATGTGTAGCTCCCACCCAAGGGTTTCTAGGAAATCCACATGAACATCCTCAAGGTCACCATGTATTGCACTGATGATTAACACTCATTCATTAACTGTTATCAGAATTGGCCTGTTGAAACACTAATATGATTTGTTAATGGGTAGTGTACCGGCACATTAGGAACATGTTCCTAAATACAGCATTCGAGCTTCTAGTGACTACTTCTGGTGATTCTAGCCCCCATACAACTTGGTAACCTGGCATTTAGCATGCAGAATAGGCTGCCAACCTTGGTCCATTGGCCTGGAGACCACGACCTCTCTGCATATGTTTTCTTGATGGATATCTGATGTCCTGAAGGCCGAGTTAATGGATAAGCTTTATTGTTGGTGATTTTATTGGCTTCCAGAGAAATAAAATTGCTGCCTTGTTACTGATGTCACTGGCTGTCAGTGACGGGATAGGATGCCTTTTTTGGCAATTGCTCTGGCTTTCTGTAAAGCTGTAGGATGCTGTTCTGGCAGTGCCCTTGGCTTCCAGGGGAGAAAATGGCTGCCTTGTCGGCAGTGCTTCTGGTTTCCTGCAGAGTGGTAAGCTGGCTTTTCTGCAATGTTGGCTTCTCATAAATTGGTAGGCTGCCTTTGTTAAGGGTACTGCCAGCTTGTCTGCAGCGCTATCGACTTTATAAAAAGTGGCGGTTGGCTGCCTTATTGGCAATGACACATGCTTCCAGTGAAGTGGTAGTCTGACTTTTTGGCAATGACGCTTGCTTCCAGTAAAATGGTAGACTGGCTTATCGGGAATGATGCTGGCTTCCAATAAGTGGTAGGCTGCCTTGTCAGCTGTAACTCTGCCCTCCAATGAAGTGGTAGGCTGCCTTATTGGCAGTGATGCTGGCTTTCCTCTAAAGTGGTAGGCTGCCTTGTCAGCAGTGACTCTGCCCTCCAGTAAAGTGGTAGGTTGCCTTATCGGCAATCCTGCTGGCTTCCAGTAAGGTGCTAGGCTGCCTTATTGGCAATGACGTAGACTTCCAGTAAAGTGGTAGGCTGCCTCATCAGCGGTGACTCTGCCCTCCTGTAAAGTGGTAGGCTGCCTCATCAGTGGTGACTCTGCCCTCCTGTAAAGTGGTAGGCTGCCTCATCAGTGGTGACTCTGCCCTCCTGTGAAGTGGTAGGCTGCCTCATCAGTGGTGACTCTGCCCTCCTGTGAAGTGGTAGGCTGCCGTATTGGCAATGATGCTGGCTTCCAATAAGTGGTAGGCTGCCTTATTGGCAATGATGCTGGCTTCCAAAAAGTGGTAGGCTGCCTTATCGGCAATCCTGCTGACTTCCAGTAAAGTGGTAGGCTACCTTTATTGGCAATGACATAGACTTCCAGTAAAGTGGTAGGCTGCCTCATCAGTGGTGACTCTGCCCTCCTGTAAAGTGATAGGCTACCTTATCGGCAATCCTGCTGGTTTACAGTAAAATGGTAGGCTGCCTTGTCAGCGGTGACGCTGACATCCAAAATGGCTACTTTTAATCAGGCAATGACAACAGATGTGCTACCTTGCACCAGTCCTGGCTATATAATCACCTGTGTGACTGTTACATAATAAGGGAGAGGACGGTCCTCGGGGTAGTTGTCGGAAGCGGGGTGCTCTATAGGAGGAATTCAGTGCAGACTGTCCTTGATCCGGGTCCTTCTAATTGCATTGACACTACATTCAGGTGGGGATCCGCCTGTCCGCTGCTGCTGTATGAAAGCTGCTTTACAGACCCCTGGCCTATTGTAGCATTTAACCCCTGAACTGCCAAAGGGCTCTAGACACATGGCAAGTTTTAGCCTTCTTTTGTTCTGGGTATAGAATGTGCAATGTTGTACAATCACAACACTAAGTCTGCCTTTCCTGTCAGGACGGACTGTTTATATTGCAATGAGACTGACCTTACCGAGCAGTATTCACTGTCATTTCCTGTACTGCCGAGGGAAGAAACTGTGCGCTATAAAGTGTTCATGTATTTTCAGTTGTGCTACCTTTGCATCAAACTCTGTAAGACTTAAAGCTGTAACTAGTGTAAGTTAGTATAAATAAATTGTGTTTTATCATTTTTCGGTGTGGTTTTGTGATTAACATTTCATTCAATGTAAACCGAACTATAAGCAAAACATTTTTTTCTTTGGTTTTGGATTGAGCACAGAAGAGTTTGACCTTCTGTCAGGTTCTAACTGTGGTTTGTCTCCTTTGAGGAGATTTCTTTGTGTGGTCACCAGGACAGGAAGTGAGGGGAAGTGTCCACCATGGGTATACAACAGGAACAACCTGACGGGCTCTCAACTTTTATCTGCTCCATCCAAAACTAGAAAATATAGACCAGAGTTCCACTTTAGATGTTCATTGAAGCCCAACCCCCGGGCACAATAACCGTACCAGGATTAAAGTATACATTCAGTTGCCACAAAAACAACCCTCCCGCCCTGCTGGCTTTATTGTACATCGAGAAAATCTCATCTAGGTGCTGGGATTCGTAGAGCCTCCGTTGTATTTTGGGAATGTAAGCGCTGCCGGTGTCAGACTGCATCACTGTGGTCACATTTCCTTCAGGCCATTCTCTAAAATGATTCTCCGGAGCTGTGCGTTTTGTGAATGGCCTGGGGGAGAGGGAAGTAAAGACCTGGCTGCATCGATGGAGTCTCCGGCATGTGAGCAAACAGATTTGCCAGATGCAGAATAAAGTCTGCATGACGGGGGCGAAAGAAGCACCGCTCCTCCATGGCTTGGGGAAGAAATTAACTGGATGCTTGCCACTGGGAGCACGTCCTCGCTCCACTATGAGCTCATACACACTCCTCTCAGAGGAGGTGCACCTTGGGCAGGCAACCAGTGATGTGGAACAAGCTTCAATAAACTATCCCCGTGGAATCCGGTGTGCGGCCAGCTCTTCGTCTGTTTGTGTGGGTTACATGACAGGGAATTGCTTTTGAGGCAAGGGAATGTGTAACTGATTTTACTTGGTAAGGTTACTGCGCCCGGGAGGCAAAGCCCTTCTACAAGGTACTCAGCAAAGCATGGTAAGGGAAGTGTGCTGATTGAACTCTCTGCCACCTCTCTATCCCCATTCCACTACTTTACCATTACCAAACTGATGCCAGTCTGCCCTTAGAGACTGCCAGGGTAGAGTTTTGCTTCAGTTCAGAAGAAAGTTTTGCAGCTTTCCGCGATCTCCAGCTAAGAGTTATTTTTGCATACGGTAGGGAAGGGTCAGAACCTCTGTGGGCTTTTATTGCCGTTTGTACCCATCATGCAGATCTATCCTCAGTTCCCGTCTGAGACCTGACAGCAAGTAAGGGGAAATTTCTCCAATGGGCACACAGTTCTAAAAAGCTGACAGAGGTTCTAATTCTTCCCAACTACAAAACTTAAAGTTGCGCAATTCTTGGAAATGAGCAGCCCCCACGTACACCGGGCCCCCCGAGCCGCACCATTGCCACACAATGGCCCAAAACAAGAAACCTCCCAAAAATATATAATCTCTCTCCAGGGGGTGGTGACTCCTATCTAGACTCTAAAGGCTACAGCGACTGGAAAATCTTCAACATCTGATGCTGCTGTTTCTATCGCTGGGTCTTGGGACATTACTTCTCCTTGTAGTGGCACAGGGGCCGGTGCACAGGACCACAGATAGCAGAGAAGGGGCCGGTGCACAGGACCACAGATAGCAGAGGAGGAGGCGGTGCACAGGACCACAGATAGCAGAGGAGGAGGCGGTGCACAGGACCACAGATAGCAGAGAAGGGGCCGGTGCACAGGACCACAGATAGCAGAGGAGGGGCCAGGCACACTACACAGGGTCAGATGCTGAAGATTTTTCCGCTGCTTTAACTCTTGGACTATGTGGCGCAAGATTTCACAGCATTAGTAAGGTGTCAGATGTGAAGTCCACAAGAAGTTCAGTAGTTAATGAACCTGCTATCCCCACGGCAACGGTTAAGATTTATTTCTGCCCGGAGTTCTTCTTTAAGCACGCTTCATATGAGACCCCCCATGTGCTGCAATATTCAAACGTCCATGCTCGTACCACAACTTATCGCAATGTGATCAGGCAGCTCCTGTTTTGTTTTCATCACATAGGTCACTGGCCAGACATAAAATAAATTTGTTTCTGTTTTCATTTATTGCTTCTTTTTTTTTTCTTCTACTAATTGCTGGAAAAGCAAAACGCCGGCCTGCCGCAGATTAACCGAAAAGTCAAAAATGACAAAATTGTGAAAAGTAATAAGAGGAAGATGTACATTTTTGTTATTTACAGAGCCCGAATCTTTGGTATAATGAGTCCTATGTTCTATTGTTCGGGTGTTTCATGTGCCAGTTATTATTGTCATGTACTTGAATATTTTATTCCACCTCAACAAAATGTCTGCTCTCTTATATTTGATGCAACGTTTATATCTCTATCCTTTTCAGTCAAATAAAAAAAAAAAAATTGATGTGGATGTTTGCTGGATGTATTCAAGTTCAATTTGTCATATATTTGTAATGGGTTGGAGCCCCTGACTGATTCTTATCAGTTGGGGATGTATACCGTGCTTAGTGCTTACTATACAAAGTGACACAAAACTCAGTAAATGCATCCAAGTATCTTCACTATGAACAACAATGTCTCTTATTTGTATATCACTCGGCTGTAGATCCTCCAATCACCTCTGAATTGGTGCTGACCCTGTCCTTCCTTCTGGAGGGTGGCTACTTTTGTTCCCCATGGTCCCTGTGTGTGTTGTAATGTAGTCACCGCTCCAAGCTCACTCCTGTGATGGACTACAATTTCATGTTTAGTTTACTAATTTGTATTGAGATTGTAGTCCATCCCGGGAGTGAGCTTGGAGCGGTGACTACATTACAACACACACAGGGACCATGGGGAACAAAAGTAGCCACCCTCCAGAAGGAAGGACAGTGTCAGCACCAATTCAGAGATGATTGGGGGATGTACAGCCGAGTGATACACAAATAAGATACATTGTTACTAGTTAAGGTGCTTGAATTCATTTTTAGGATTTAACTCCTGAGTTTCGTGTCACTTTAAATGAATAAACTATCTAAAGCCAAAATTAGGGTATAGTAGGGACTTTATTTTTGTTTTGGTGTTTGTATCCCGTACACTTATCTTGTGATATGAAATCTTTGTAAAGAATAATCTGCATTTAGAAATGTCACCTGAACAAATGTCCTCATTGTGAGATTCCCCTGTACATTCCCCTCCACATTTTGGATTTTCTATTATTTTCTATCTGTGAAGGTGATCCCCAGGACAAATAGGGTGACTCTCCCCGGCAGGTACAGAAACCGCAATAGAAACTTTTGGCTTTAGATGTACTTTGGAGACATTATACAAGTTTGCTAGTATAACCTATTGCTTCTTTCTTTTTCCTCTGCCCTCTTGCCATCACATGCCTGGGATGTGCAGGACTTTGCTTTGTTTAGATGTAGCCTGTTTGCAGACTTCTATCATTTTCCTCATTTATTTTTTTTTGTTCACTGATGTTCTCCTTTTTAAAGTGCAACTGAAGCAAAAAACTGTTAATTTTTGGATTTTGTTTGTGTTTTTGTTTTTAATTTTGTATAGAGTGGATGAGGATTAGAACACCTGTTAGGATTGTATTCCGGATTGTGTCCCCGTAGGGAAGATTCACCCTCTGTCCTGGGTTAACACGTGAAAGTAAAAGAAAATTCCAAATGTTGAGTTGTCATTAGAACAGGAATCTTTGGGAAATCTTTTAATGGGGACACTAGTTCTGGTGACCCTGCTGACCACCAGGGATTTCCTGTCACTTCCTGTTGTGGCTATCCAAAAGGAAGTGAAGGGAGATCTTCCCAATGGGTCATAGATGGCAAAAAAAAAGCTGACGGGTTATAGCCCTACTCTATCCAAAACGAAAAAAAAAGTTTTGGCTTCTGCTCCACTTCAATAGTTTTCTGGTTGGAAGCATTTGTTGTAAATTTGCTTCTATGTTCTTCGCTCAAACCTTGATATCATCCATTGTTGTCGTATATGACAGTGATTCCCCATCCTTTAAGTTTTGAGTGTACATAAACATTCAGCAAGGATAGAACTTGCATACCCAAAGAAAGATCACACCAATGCTGGACACACATACTAGGCTTAGGACGGAGGATGTAATGCAGGGTAGGCAGCCTCGGCACGCCAGCTGTTGTGTTACTAAAGTCCCATGAGGCCCAAAGGAAGATCACACAGGAGTGAGAGCTATTGAGTTCAGGGTAATGGGAGGCCAGGCCTAATTTAGAGTTGGGTAGAACCAAAGGAGACGTTTGGACAGTTAGTGGTCTGTGAAGTTTGTTCTGATGATGTGCAGTTTTTATAGTTAATGTTTTACAGGAAGTGCCGCAGATGCTCCAATCAAATTTAAAAATAGAAGTACCAAGTTTTTTTTTCGGTATCGAGTACCAGTACCTTTTCTTTTCTTTTTTTTTTTTTGGTACGCGCCAATACCAAAAGTCCCATTAAGGAGGCCGGGGCGGCGTGTCTTGCCGTCCGGTTTCCTAATTGGCCAGCTTCCTGACCAATCGGGAAGCCAGGCAGCGAGTTATTACATGCCACCCAGCTTCCAAATTGGCCAGGAAGCCGACTCCATGCTCACTCGTCACCAAGTGCTTAAAGCCGTCTTCCCGGCCAATCGTAAATCCAGGCGTCATGTAATGACTCGCTGCCTGGCTTCCTGATACCGGAAGTTACAGTATCGGGATAAGCATCAACAGCATTTGGGAGAGTATGAGTACTCGCCCAAATACTCTGTATCGGCACCGATACCAATACTTGTATCGGTATTGGTGCATCCCTAGTTTACATGCCACAAGTCAGCGTTCACATTGCCTCAGTCTATCACATGTACATAGTCTGGCTAGAGGTATTAAAACCAATGGTGGGCACACATGCCAGGCTTAGGACGGAGGTTGTAAACAAGGGCTTGGCAGCCTGGACATGTCAGCTTTGTGGAACTAAAATCCAATGAGACAAGACTCCCCAAAGCAGAGGCGTGATGAGACTTCACCACAGTTGATGCAAGGTCTTCCCAACC
This sequence comes from Nanorana parkeri, assembly GCF_000935625.1. NCBI lineage: Eukaryota > Metazoa > Chordata > Amphibia > Anura > Dicroglossidae > Nanorana > Nanorana parkeri. The sequence goes on along the minus strand of NW_017307434.1, from coordinate 100,101 downwards.
TGACCAGGGTAGTGGGCTTGGGGCTTTCAGGATTTTTCCCAATAAGGTTTTTGCTAGCTGTGTTCTGATTCGACGGACATACAGTATTTCACTAGCACACCCAGAGCAAAAGTCTCCAAAAACTTCTTTATAGACACATGTACATCATGTCGCAAAGCAAGAAACGTTTCGTGGCCACTCTGGGTCCCTTCATGAGGCTCAGTAAGTATGTTGTGTGATGTACATGTGCCAATAAAGACCTTTTTGGACACTCTTACTCCGACGTGCTGGTAACAAAAGGTATCTTCCTGAATTTGAGTGTCCCCACCCGCAGTCACTTCAGTACCCATCTCTAATGGGTATCTCTAATGGGTATACTGGTAAGGAGCGCAAGGGGATATCCATTGGACCTGGTGCTAACTATTATGTAGCTGCTGTCATGGTGCTTGCGGAGTTGTATAGTACATGGGTATGTCAGGTTTATATCATCATTATAGGGTGCCTTTTCGTTTAGTTTATGATTACCTTTGTATTCTAATACAGCAGGGTTGGACAAATCCCAGGAGCCAGATAGCCAAGGCTCCTTAAAAATGACAGCTGGCGCCCAACTTTTGAGGTTCCCTCTAGTTCAGGGGTGGGCAAACTCCAGCCCCCTAATCATGCCTCCAACTCTGAGTCATGTCTGTGGTTGTCAGAGTCTTGCAATGCCTCATGGGATTTGCCCAACCCTACTCTAGTTGTCAGTGGAGCCGGCTACTGGATCGGACAAACTGGCTCCTGAATTCCATATTAATCTGAGCACCCCGTAATACAGATCAGCTACATACTGTTGTAGTCCAATCCTTTCCGTCTCTTCTTCAGAAAATAAACACGGATTGGTTGATATTTAGGCCTGAGCGAGGAACATCATCCAGACCCAGTCGATGAAATGATATTCCTGTGTGTTCTCATTTCTGTTTTTGATATTCGTGTTTCTATGAAATGTTTTTAATGCTGTTTTGCCTACGTTGTAAAATGCTGAAAGCTGTTATAATAATGATGATGATGAAGTTTCCAGTGTCTTGGGTGGTCCATTGGAGGCTGCCAATGCATGCCAGCACTGTGACATTGTATAGATCCTGTCTGCTGACTCTGTACATGTGTTTTAAGAGAAAAGTTTTTTAAGCTTTGCTGTTTGGGAGTGTGGAAGATACCAGAGTGCAGTAAATCCCCAAAGAAGATTTGGCGTAGAGCCCCCCCATTTCCAAGTATTTCCTCTGGGTAGGTGACAAAAAGATCACTCTGCATGTATATACATTTCAGATACATATTTTTTGCATGAATGTACATGTAGGAGTGGTACAATTTTGACTTGAGACAAGATCCTATTTTTTTTTTCTCACTTAAAGTGCCGACATGCAGAGGAATTCATGTTCTACGATGAATTTTAAAGATTTTTTTTGTTTTTTTAACATCTACTCTAAAGAAGCCAAACTGCATGTAAAGTGTAACTCCTTACTTCTGTAATAGAGAAATGTTACACTTTTTGTAAATTGGACGCACAGATTGATGTGTGATGAGGAGATGATCCGCTTGTCAATATTGTACTTAACCCTCGTATCTTCTGCACTGATATATTATGTCATATTGTTAAATGTCTTTGTTACTATACACCGGAATTCTGAGATCAATGGGTCACAGTCCTGCAGTGTGTAAGAAGTATGTTTTTTTACTCATCGGTGTCTCTTAAATCATTGCCTTTGTAGCTTTCAGTTGCCTGTCCATCCCTCTGCTGCTGGCCAGAAGTCCCCTTTCATTCTATGCAATTCGGAAACGTGCGTTCGTGCACATTGTCTGCCGCACGTAGCCCATTGATTTCAATGGGTTCCACATGCACGGCAAAGTAGCCCACGCAGCGCTTTTAGCCACGAGCGTTCCGTTTTTTCCCCCGCGCATTTGACGATTGTTCACATGCGGGAAAAACTGCACGTGTGTTTGGGGTGCCATCACCAGTACTGGCACCGCGAGCACGTTAAACGCATCATGTGAACGTGTGTCAAGGCGCGTAGTACGGCACATGTTCATGCAACACTCGGGCCTCAGTCACACCATACACTGTGCGTTCTGGACAGATTCTGGACAGATTGCCGCCGGCTCAGTTTGTATAGTGCTTGCAGCATTTTGTTTGGACCGGACCACAGGCATAATGGGCCTTACGTTCCCGCATTGCGGCCGGAGGGCGTGCCAACGGTGCTCCCTCCTGCCCCACAACATAGTGAGCTGGCTGCAATGCAGTGCGTTCTGGCCAGAATCGGGCCGGAAAGCACTGTGTCTGGTGTGAAAGAGGCTTAAGTTATGAATGGGGACTAGGATGTAACAATATAAAGAGCACAGAGGGAAACCTTGCAGTCCATTGTAGAGGAGCCGACTAGTCGGGAGGGTGAGGGGGTGGTGAAATGATCTAGTGTTGGGTTTCATGGTGCTTGTGGACAATGCCCAAAAGTGACTGAAAAGAATTCCACACATGCTTGGATTCTTCTTGGATTTGGTCAAATGATTTAAAAAAATGTGTCCAGTGTCACAATGACACCGGAGACACAGTGGAGGAAATGGAAGGAACCCATTTACACCAGCAGCACACACCATTCTCAATGTGCCAAATGAAATCTGAGCTCCTCACAATGTGCATTAGAAGCTGCAGCAAGTCAGATAGAGCCCGCCTCATTTCCTGGCTGGAGGACGTCCATCATTGTCTAGCTCTTTCCTGTCCCAGTCCCGCCCCTTTCCCTTATTGGATGTCAGTTATTTTAATCATGGAGACTCCTCATCAAATGTGGGAGTTACCTAGGGCAGCCTGAATTCAAATACCGCCTGTCTAGGAACGCCCACTCCTCCAGACTGACATCCACCTTTTAAGATATTTGCATAACTCCTCCCAAGGGCCAGCCCACTGCTTGCATCATGACTGAGGGCCCATTCTCCAGCCATGATCTGCCTGAATTGCATAGAGACCCCGGTAATGACATCACTGGGTCTAAAATATAAAACTAATAGGTTTAATTAAAAAAAAAAGACATGTTAATGAGTAGGGACCAGGGAGGGCAAAATATGAGCAGAATAAACTTCAGCTTTACATGAAATTTAAAAAAAACACGGTGCAGTGTTCAGGAAGTGTCCAGTTCCAGCCAAACTTGGAGCTGGGAAAGGTTAGGCCATCTGCCAGATTTTAATCAGATTTCTGAGAGCCCATTTATAAGATTCCTCCACTCATCCTGCCGTTGGACAAGAAATGAGACAAACTGTAGTCACTAGGTTAAGATGCTGCAATAATCATCCTTCCCCCCACTTTATTACAGGTTGCATTCATGATAGTTGGCTTGCAAATCATTATAGACTGTCTCAGGACATGCTTGCAAGCATCCTGTGTGTAACTGACAAAGCAGACAGTCTCATATTTGCTAGGAGAGCGGGAGGGATGGAGGAGGTGTCATCACCTGTACTATTCTGCAGTCGGTAAATATATGCAAATATCAGACACCGGAAAGGTGGTGATGGCGGCACATGAATGACCAAAGCTTTGGGCAACACAGGTGTAGATGTTCTGTATCGGGTCTCATTAATGACAGCCGTACTATGTGGGACCGTGACCCTGAGTTCAGAGTTCGGACCTGTTGAACACGTGTTAACATCATGTTGTGTATTGCACTAATAATCCATGTCACGTTTTATTTTAATATGTACTTGGGATGCTTTTGGAGTTTTTGTGTTTTTTGATGGTTTTGAACCTGTTTTCCCAGAACAGCAGAATAAAAGTGCAGGAAGTGTCCTGAGGGAACATGAAATCATGTATAGGATGTATTGATTGGGGTTTGTCACTGTACATTGGGGAAGTTTCAGAGATTTTCCCTGTTGGATGAATCCCAGACGCCCAGTTATCAGAAAAGCCAGCTTTGAGCCGTTACTATGTCAGATTTCCCTTACCTCTAAACCCTATTTCCTGGTTCAGAGGTTGGACTGACTGGCTCCTGAATTCCACTTGCAGTTGTACACCGCTGCTGTAAGATGAGGAAAGCCTACACGTAGGCGCTTGTTTAATGGTAATAAGACCGCGAAAGATAGCTTAGAAAGCAAGCATGTGTGGGGGCCCAAGCCTCTGCTAAACTGTCACTGACCCCCGTCCCAATCCGTTATGGCAGGGGCATTCCCAACCCCTTTGTGATGTGTAGCTGTGGGGAGGGGAATGTCCCGATCACAACTAATTGATCTGGGAGGGGGGAGGTGTCTCAGTGACCACTTTGCACATGCTTAGGTGAACTGGCCCCCATACATCCTTAGATGTACAGTAGCCCATAGCAATTCTAATTTCAGTCTATTACTGCACTTTGCATTTTGCCTTCCTGGGGAAAAAAAATCACTTTCTTAACAATATGGATGACTTGTAGCTTTCTTGGCCTAGCTCGACCTCCGTTTCAGGGTTGCGTTTTATGTAATTTTGCAACAGCTTCTGTTCTCAATAAATAGAATTATCGATATGACAAAGCACCAGCCTTATGTACTGAGCGTTATTACTCTGGCATTGTTCATCCCTACTGGGAACTGTCATTTTCTTCTCATTGTATCTGCAAATATTTAAAGACTCCGGGCCGATGTACTGAGGATAAAGCAAACCTAAAGTTAAATTGTGCTTTTATGACTGAAGTTTTAGAGGCCTGTTCCAAACTGTCCACCCCTTGCATCACTAAAATACCGATCAGCCATGTGGTCGCTGTCTGGGTTCCATCTAGTCTATGGGCCTCTTCCAAACTCTCCACCCCTTGCACCGCTATAATACCTACCAGCTGTGTGGGGACCGTCTGGGTTCCATCTAGTCAATGGGCCCATTCTTGTTTCAAACCCTTCACCCCCTGCACCGCTATAATACCGATCAGCCGTGTGGGCATTGTCTGGGTTCCATCTACTGTTACCTTCCCTTTCCCATTTTCCGCAGCTCTGTAAGGCAGAAGCATTGAAAGTCAAGTCATGGAGGCACAACATCAAATGTGGGAGTTACTTCGGGCAGTCTGAATTCAAATGCAGCCTGACTAGGAACGCCCATTTCTCTTGACTTGCATTCATCCAAGTCTTCTCCAGCTGCCTCAGCAAGGGTTGGTTTGGGACCGGAGTAGGCCCAAAGACCATTGGCCTAACATTATTTGATTTAATAATTTGGAAGTGAAACGTGTTCTAATCAAATTGAGAAATGGGTGCTGGAGTGACCACGTAATCAATTTGAATTCACTTAATAAAAGCCCATTTATATATCATGTGCCTAATGGCTAGAGGCACTTTCAGGTCTACACATTGTTTGTGTTTTGTGTGTAGGGCTTTATTCTTCAGTCTTTGACTGCAAAGAGATTGCTTACAAACTCCTCGCCCCCCCTCTCTTTGCATGTGATTTTAGGCACGCGTACAGTAGAAGTACAGCTTGGGGTTGGGGGAATTTGGAGATTGCTCATATCACATGGCCAACTATACAAGAAACAGGCTGCCTGGAGAGATCAGAATAGAGATTTAACCAAGCTACAATCAGCAGCATATTGTGGCAGGTGCTGACTTTATTTAAATTCTGACTTTTAAGGTGACCCCCTTTTTGTATCATATGTGCTCCATATGTATTCTACCTCCTTGTCTATTGCTGGAGAGTGACCAGAGTCCAGTGCATTCGTAAGTTGACACGTCTTCTTTTTGCTTTATTTGCAGATGGACCACCAGTCGTGACCCATTATGACATCTCCGACACAAACTCCGACCCGGAAGTGTTGAACGTAGACAACATGCTGGCCGCCACGGTTGTCAAGGAACATAACTCCGTTTCCAAGCAGGAGCCAATGCCATCGTGGCGTACGAGGGGCTTACTTGAAGAACTGAACGCAGACTCTGGTACTTGTTAAAGGCTGTGTATTACTAAGATGAATACACGTTGGCAAGTTATTTCCACGAGGCTGATAACATGCTTTTATGGAAAGTAAAGAGTAATAATTGATGATGTTTTGCAAATGTCAATCAGTCAGGCATGGTTCATGCCATTGACAGTTCAGGGCTGGGCCTTCAGGTACATGTGCCTCCTAGATAAGCTGTGGCAGCTGATTCGTTCAGCCATAGGTTAAGTGAAGTCTATCCATAGTCTCTTTTTTTTCTTAAAATTTTGGGTCTCTGGTTCAAAACCCAATGCAATGCCCGCCCATTACATTCACAATGTGGTCACATAATTGGTTTCTCCTATCTCCTGGAGATTACTGTAGAGGACAATTCTGATTTTTGGTCTAAATCTCCATTCTCCTTCTTGTGGCTGTTGGCTGTCACTAGAATGATCATTATCTTCCAGTGACTTTTCACTCTTTCTGATGGCTGCCAGTCAGTGTAGGCGCAATGGTTATTTGATCAGCAACCGCTGCCATAGCCTTTGTCCAGCCTCCAGCCAGGAAAGCCTTTGCCCCATACTTTGGGAAACATTATCCTTTCACCCTCGATTTACTTTTGCATCTTGGAGACTCGGGTGCCCCGAAATCCAGCGGGTTCAAATAAATCGACATTTGCATGCTGGCCAACCGCCCTCCATTTTTATTGATTCCACACATCCTGCTGAATGATCAATGCATAGTTGCAAGAGGTAGCAGGAGATGGAGTAGAGATGTGTATGTTGGTGTGCTCTTGGGCTTCCAAAACACTGTAAATGCATTTGTAGGAATCTGTCTTCAGAGTTATGAGGTCAGTTTAGTTGGCTGTACGTAGCGACCGGTGTACTTTATAGTGTATGTCAAGGCAAGATACAATAAAACATAATTGGAGCTCCATATTATGTGCACATTTCCTTATGTTTTTTGTCTTTTTAAAATGGAGTACAGAAAAATACCTGTTGATCTGCCAGAAATCCAGTGGGACCCTATCTTCCTGTTTGAGCTGACAATGCAATGAAATGAGCTGAAACCCAAACCAGTGTTGTCAGCCCTGTCTAGTTGTTCACTTTGTGACTACAGAAGAGAACTGGGCAGGAGTGACAACTGTAACAGAGTTGCTGTGTTAGCTCAAAGGGACAGGCAGCTCACAGGATTTCTGGCAGATCAACAGATATGTTCCGCTACGTGCAGCGTTTTTACAAATTAAAACAAGGAGAAATGTGCATATTTGTTTCTTTACATTGCCCAGACATATACTGTAAATGAATCATGGATTTTATTTTTTTCCCCCTATTTTATAAAGCTTTTGCCAGAGTTAGGTTCTCATGAAGGAAATCCTATGAACCTGAATACATCCGGAAGTTGTCTTTCTGTGGCATAGTGGTACCTGAGCAGCCATATTACTTTGTGGTCAAGCTGTACAGACTCTTCCTTATTATTCTGTTACTAGATGTGCCTTATTTTTTTTTTCATGTACCCATAAGGGAAAATAATCATTTTTGTGGTTATTGTAAACTTTGTGGAAACATAAAGCTGCATACATTATCCCAGCAGGCTTTGTGTCCCAAGCAGTTTTGGCACCTAAAGCTTTATTTCTAGTATGCATTTGATGTTTAGGGCCGGTTCAACCACAAACTCCATCGGTCCGCAAAAATAGTGCTTGTACTATTTTTGCAGATCGGACTGGACTGGAACGCAGACACTAATGTGCCTGCGTTCCGGGTGCGAGCGATCGCACACTGCGGGCGGTGGAGACGGCCGAATGCACTGGAACACGTAGTTTGTGGTGTGAACTGGCCCTTATGCCGTATATAATCCATACCTAAAATCCTGAAACAAAGCAACGTGCCCTAACATTAACTTCTAAAGCGTCACCTAACCCTTCATCATTTACACAAAACCTCATCTGACCTCTAACCCTCAAGAAAGCTCCTTTAAACATTGATATGATATATAGAGATGGATAGATTTATTAATATATATA
>NW_017307434.1:85709-90337 GCF_000935625.1 Nanorana parkeri | reverse complement strand
CCCTTCCCTTCGTTAGCCGACGGAGCCACTTGGTGAAGGGGGGAGGAGTCCGGTGACGTCGATGTCCATGACGTCACCGGATCGCCGACGGGACTCCCGGAAGCCGGCGCAGAGGTGAGTGTTTTCATTAGCGACCAAAATAATTTTAATCGATCAAAAAGTTTAACGATTAATCCAGAAATTAATCTTTAATTTCCACAGCCCTAATTTATATACATACATACATACATACATACATACATACATATATATATATATATATACACACACACAAACACAACAAACTCTTGTTGTCAGAGACTTTGTGATCAGATCCTTAATTTCAACAAAAATCTTCCCATATGACTATATTTGCATTTAAAGGGTAATTCCACTTTCTCAGGCTGATTTGGTATAATGGAATTACCCCTCCAATCTGGCCCCCCCTCAACCCCCACATATACTTACGTTGAACTCTCCTTCCCCTCCGCCCCTCTACTATCCGTACTTCACACGGGGCAGCACAGCACAGCGCTCTGTATTTTGAATTTCGTTCGCAAATGGCAAACTCCAGCTGTGTTGAAACTAGAAATCCCTTCATGTCTGTGGCCGTCAGTCTTGCAATGTATCATGGGACTTGTTATTCCACAACAGCTGGGATGCCGAGGTTGCCTACCCCTTCTCTATAGTATTCCCCTTCGCTCCTCATACTTAGGGTTTTGTAGATAGCTGGGTAAGCATAGAAAGTAATTAGACACTGCCAAAAGAGGAGAGGTCTGTGACCTTCAAGGGAGGAGGGGGTCGTGCTAAGCAATTGACTCTTCCTGGAGTACAGTTCAAAGGCACATTGCAGGTGAAAAAAAAAATAGTTTATGGAGAGGAAAATCAGTGCAAGTAAGCTTTTAAAATACTTGATGTTTCTGTTCCCTTACCTGAATTTGTTTTTAAATTGGTGACAGGGTCAACCATCTATGAATCTCCAAATGGCCACAAAATCCAATGTGGCTCTCTTGTGACTTTGGTAACAGTGTATGCAACACTGGGAATCTGCACTAAGGATGTGACTGTAATCTGTGGGTCAGTTTCACCTGGACAGCACATAGCCATGGGTTTAAAGCAGAGAAGTGTCCGGGTTATGCACATTCAGATATTTATCTATTCTTAACAAGCAGTAAATTAGCTTTAATAACAAGCTCCCACTGACCTCTGTAGCTGCAGGTACTGTGGAGTACTCCAGTAGAAACTACTGTTGCTCAGGTTGTCCCCTGTTCCTCCCTCCCAGCAGTGACTTGGTAGCCTGCCAGCCTTCTAATCTCTAATGTAAACGCAGAGCAGGTGCACAGGAAGAGGGGAGAGCAGAGCGCTGAGACCCCTCTGGAATGATGTCTGCTGTGAAATTTGAGGATGAATTCCTCCACCGTACCTGCAGCTACAGAGGTCAGTAGGGACTTGTTTTAGAGGCTATTTACTGCCTGTTGAGTATAAGTACACAAATGTCTGTAGCCTGGCAATGGTTCTGTTTTAATGCTTTTATGACTTTGGTGCCAGAAAAAAAGTTTTTTCACAATAAAAAATATATTTCACTAAAGTAAACCTATTGTAATATGTAAATGGAAAATCATTTTATTTGGGTGTTTGAATGAGACTAAACCTTTGAGTGCCGGGTTCGTATTCTTCATATCTCATGTTTGCTTATAAATCTGTTTTTTGTAATATTTCGGACCGTTGCCTTTTATTTTACAATTGTAAATTTCCATGCGATTGATGAACTACAGTAAGCTATGACGGCTTCTATGTGAACGTAATACCGTATGGTCTGTTACCTTTACTAAAGCTAAATTAGTGAGCTGTGCCTACATACCACTAGAGGGTGTTTGGAGGAAACTTTCTCCGCACTGAGCTGAGTGAGCAAACTATATAGAGCACAGCAGAGTCAGGAGGCTGCAGGCGGCATTGCTGGAAACAAGAGTTCTCCTTGGCAAAGGTAACAATCCATATGGACATTTTTCACAGGCTGCTGGGATACGTTAATGGAAGTGCATTAATATCTGGATAATAATAATAAATCAATGGAAGTGCATTAATACCTGAAATCTGAAATTGTCTGAAGTGCAATGTAGGTGCATTGATACCTGAAATTGTCTTCTCTATGTGCAGGCTGAGACACATTTGCTGAGTGCACGGCTACTTCTGTGAATGCCCCCTATTGATGTTAATAAATAGTACTACACTGGTTTAAAATGTAACCCTGGCCAAGTCTTTAGTTTGTCTGGTTTGAAGCAAAATAAGTTGCAATCTAAAAAAGGCAGCTACATATTATAAGGTTTACCACAAAGGGCAAAGGAGATTCTTTTCTGTTAGAGCAGTAAGATCGTGAAACTCTCTCACAGTGGTAATCGGCAGAGGGAATGGAATCATTAAAAAATTGATTCCTTCTCTCAAAGACCATAAGGTATGGGGGGTACAGATACTCTTAATGACTGGAAAACACAAGACACTCACACATGCTCGCAAAGGTTGAACTCGATGGACATGTGTCTAATATTCAACCTCAAATATTGGGTAACTGTTAGGGGATGCAACAAAATTTCGGCCGCCGAAAATCCGTTACCCTTTTGCCCGGTGATCCGTTACCCTTTTGCCCGGTGATCCGTTACCCTTCTGCCTGGGGATCCGTTACCCTTTTGCCCGGGGATCCGTTACCCTTTTGCCCGGGGATCCGTTACCCTTCTGCCCGGGGATCCGTTACCCTTCTGCCCGGGGATCCGTTACCCTTCTGCCCGGGGATCCGTTACCCTTCTGCCCGGGGATCCGTTACCCTTCTGCCCGGGGATCCGTTACCCTTCTGCCCGGGGATCCGTTACCCTTCTGCCCGGGGATCCGTTACCCTTCTGCCCGGGGATCCGTTACCCTTCTGCCCGGGGATCCGTTACCCTTCTGCCCGGGGATCCGTTACCCTTCTGCCTTGTCCTGCTGATGACTGTTTCACCAGACAGGAAGTGAGGGAAAATCTGAAACAGAGACACAGATACAAATCTGACAGAGCCTCTGGTCTTCCCCTCCTTTACTAAAAAATGTTTTTATCTTTTATCTTACATTTTTATCTCTCTATATTGCAGTCAGAGCATTCCCCCTCACTTCCTGCTGGGTAAATACGCAGGAAGTGAGGGGAACTTACTCTAACAAAGACCCAGATGGCAGTGAAAACCTGACAGGGTTCCAGACTATCCAAAATTAAGAAAATACATTTTGGCTGGACATACACGTGAAAGATTTAGATAACGACTTTGTATATGATAGAGCTTCAAAATGTTAAGGGCCCGTTCACACCTCGGGGTACCAAGATTGGGCATCCCGTTCGCATGCGTTTGTTCCTGCTTTTTCCGTGCATCACCCATTGAGTTCAATGGAAGCCGCACACGCGACAAATGTGGAAAAGTAGCTCATGTAGCAAATTTTGCTTCAGGTGTCCTGCGTGATTTTCCTGCGCGTTTTCCCGCCTGTGTTTGAGGTGCCATTAACAAGCAATGACATCGCAAAGCACATTGCACTATTTTGATGCTTTCTGTGACCACATCAAAGCGTGCATTTTTGTGCGAGGGACTAATATATGAATATAACCCATAGTGACCAATGACTACAGTGCTAGGACAGTTGTTTTAATAGTGTTCCATATAAGAGTAGTGCATTCAATACATGCCCGCTATGAAGTAGTCAACCCATAATAAGATTACCATTGCTGGCTAGATTTGTAGATCAGTAATGATAGAAGTGTAGTAACCAATAGCAACCAAACAGAAGTCAGTTTGAGCACATTCTGGTTTCTTTAGATTAGTGGACTTTACCTATTGTCTTGAACTTGACCGTTGGAATAGGACACAGGCCAAGCTTAAAACTGTACCCTAGGTAAAGCTCTAAATACGCCATTGAATTACCTATATGAGAACGACACAGAATTTCTATTTCTATACATCCAGTTAGGGCTGCAACAACTAATCAATTAAATCGAATATAATTGATAATGAGAATCGTTGTCACTTTTCTCCTTCAGTTCCCTTTGCTGATTGACAGCAGGCAGTGGGCAGGTGCAATGGCCAGCCTACTACAGGTTATCACAATTTAAAATAGCCAATAGCAGGCTGGATATTGCTCCCAGCCACTGCCTGCTGTGATTACATTCAGCTGCCTCAGCAGGCATCTGTCATTCTCAGTGAAGTGTAAAAGGTGACACTAGGGCTCTAAAAGACTCTTATGTCACCTTAAAGACAACCTGTCACCTCCAGTGTGCTATCACAGGGGCTTGTGAGTCCTCTCATGGGATATCTATCACATTTTTACCCAATTGTTAACATCAAATTTAAAATAGTCCCCCAACCCTGCGACCGCGCGCCAACTAACGGGGACATAAGTCAGATGCACCTACATAGAAAAACGACAATTGCATTACACATGTTGGGTATCGCTGTGTGCGCCGAAGTAAGAACAATAATTATTGGGCCAATATCCATGGCTAACTCTAAACTGATGACCAGGCTTTTATAATAAGTGTGTGTGTGTATATATATATATATATGTGTGTGTATGTATGTGTATATATATATGTGTGTATGTATGTGTATATATATGTGTATATGTGTGTATATATATAT
>NW_017307434.1:38627-85264 GCF_000935625.1 Nanorana parkeri | reverse complement strand
ATATGTGTGTGTGTGTGTATATATATATACGCGTGATTTTTGGTTTCAGCCTTAAAGTTCTGCTCCAGAATGTGCGTTGTGCCATTCATTTCAATAGCATCCCAAACACCAATCCCGCCTGCTGTGTGATCACCTACACTGGAACGTGCGGTACTGCAATGCCGTGTGATTGCAAAAAAATTATATTTTATTTGAAATAAAAGATTTTTTTTTTTTTATACGAATAATCAAAAAAATAATCCGCCAACTAATCGATTATGAAAATAATCCTTAAATGCAGCCCAACATCCAGTCCTGAGATTTGCACAGCTCTGCCACAGACAACAGCCAGTCTCGTGGTTAACATTTCTCCGTTGCAGTTAAGCAACACCGCTTGGTCACCTCCCTGTCCCCAGCATGTAATTGGACCGTGAAGGATTAGCAACAGACTGATAAGGTCATCTCTGTGCCCTCTCCTCCTGCCAGCATAGTTGCTTGCAGGGCACCTAATTGTTCCCAAGTACCAATAAATGCTAGATGCAGTTATATCTCCGGCTTTGTTTGTAACCCGGACTTGCAAATTTCCTCTTATCAGGAATATGCAGGTTATAAAGACTGTTGGGCTAAAGTACTGACGTTAGTCTACTGAATTATGGGGGCCCCAAATGGATTTAGTGACCCAAAATGATGTAATGGTGGTGTCTCGTTGGAGTCATGTCTCTTTTGACTATTGCATGGACAGTATACCTCTGATTTAGTTCCCGGGTTTGTTCCCACCTTCTACAAACTGGGACAGACCAGGAAAAAGAAGCACAACTCCTTCACTATGTTTGCTAAGGTAGATTTGGATTTGGCAGCAGCTGCAGTGCATGTAACCCAGTAAGGGATTGGGAATGGTCGCTTCAGGAAACCTCGTGTGTACAGGACCCGCACGGTCCTGGATGAGCTTTCAGATCACGACGTGGAGGACATGTTTAGACTGAACCGTCAGGGGATCATGGAGCTTTTACAACCTTATTGCTGAGGATCTCGAGCCCCTGGCAAGAAGAGATCTGTGAATGCGGAATCATCCTCCGTGCTGTGCATGCGGAAGTGATGTGTAAATACATAATTTCCGCATTCATCTGGCTGCTATTGCCAGAGAGAAGAAGCTGATGAAGCAGATCTCTACTTCATCAGCTTATTTTGGGGTCCCCAGGTGAGATTAGGGGTTCTAGAGACCCCTAATGTCTCAATAAAGAGGCCCTGTCAGTGTGCCTTTGCTATTATACAGGGGGATCATTATCCCCCTATGTAATAGCAATGACATTATAGTGTAAAAACACATAAAAAGATTTAGAGAAAAAAAGTAACATATCAAAAAAGTTTTTAAAAAAAACCCCAAACAATTCTTAAGTCCCCCACCACCACGTTTACGCACATATAAACGTAAATACGCGTCCGGTGCACCAGCGCGTAAAAACGACAATTGCGCTACACGCGTAACATATCGCCGCAAACGGCGCAGTGAGAGCAATAGTTTTAGGGCAATCAATCACTGATAACACTAAACTGATGAGCGGTAAAAGCTTTGAAAGCGTCGCCTATGGCCAATTTGGGGTATTAGAGTTTATGGAGGTTTCGCGCGCGCGCGCAATTTTAAAGCTTGACATGTTTGTTGACTTTTTACTCAACGTGACCCCGTCTTTTATATTCGACCCAATTATTGGGTAATAATAAATGTTTTAGCATTTAATATAGGGGAGACAGTTTATTTATTAAAAAAAATTCAGGGAATTTTTCCTTAATATAGTAAAAGAATAAAAAAACCCCAGTGGTGATTAAATACCACCAGAAGAAAGCTCTATCTGTCCCCAAAAATGGTATCAAATTAATTTCAGTACAGCGTTGCATGACGCAATAAATGTCAGTCAAAGTGCCGCAGCGCTGAATACTGAAACATGGCCTGGATGGGAAGGGGGTGTAACACCGCGGACATCAAGTGGTTAATTACACTGGGATTTCATTTCATTAGCAAATGGAGTGCAGAGCACCTTTTCGGTGTGTTTGGTAGTTTGCTTCATGCTTTTGTACTAGTACATGCTGAACAAATCGGAACATGTAAATTCTGCTTTTTAGCAATTTTCATCATTTTAACCGAGAAATAAGTGTTGCACTTTGCTATAGCGGTGCTTTGTAATATTGTTATCGGGTGGTTTGGCAGAGTAAACTACGATCCTGTCAGGAGGATTGTAGATTATCACAAAGGATGTCATTGTGCAGCTCAGAATACATTCCCCGCATTGCTTTCTCGACTGATCACCGTGACGACTTATCTCAGCCTTTCACAGCTGTTTCGTGTGATGAGTTTTCTTTTTGCAGGCTATTAACCCCTTCATGACTGAGGCCCTTTTTTTCATTTTTTGCACCCATGTTATAGTCCACATTTTAGGCCTGAAAATGACTTAAAACCCCCCAACATTATATATTTTCTGAATGCCAAGACCCTATAGAATAAAATGGTGGTAGTTGCACATTTTTATGTTGCGCAATATTAGCGCAACTCATTAAACCCCAACATTTAGTGAAAAATGTAATTAAATGCCCCAAAACACAACAAAATACCCATTTTTTAATGAAATATAAAAGATGAGGTTACAACGAGTAAAACGATACCCAACATGCCCAGGTTACAAATTGCGTGCGTCCGTGAAACGGCGAAAAACTGCAGTACCCCAAAAAGTCCATAGAAGACGCTTTAAAAGCCCCCACAGGTCATCAATTTAGAGATACCCCAAAATACTGGCCCTAAAATTATTGCTCTCACTTCGGCGTGCGCGGCGATACCAAACGTGTAGCGCGTTCGTCGTTTTCATACGTAGGCGCACCCGACGCGTGTTTACGTGGCGACGCGCGGGGGACTTATTTTTAATTATTATTAGATTTATTTTATTTAAAAAACTGTTTTTTTTTTACTTTGAGTGCTATCACATGGGGGGGCTTACACTGTACGTCGTCAGTCACGAAGGGGTTAAACAGCCTCTATGCAGCCGAGAAAAACAAATTGATCTGCTGAGTAAAGTTAACTTGTGATAAAGCTAGTTTTATCACGGTTTATTAAACGTACACCTTGGTGTGAACAAGCCCTGAGACCATTAAAGTGACATTAAAGTCAAAAAAATATTTCCCTCCCCCCAATGTTAATGTCAGCACTTAACTTAAATGATGTCTCTTGATCCGATCTTCTTTCCTGATGTTTTCATCTATCCCTCCAGCGGTGCGGCGGCTCTCCGATCCATCGCTGACTCCTCTCTGCTTGCTGGCACTTCCGATGCCGCGGTGTCTGCATGCGGGTGCACGCGCCCATAGAGTTACCTTGCGTCTCTGCTCGTCTCCCGGCCGAAAATCCGAACTGCGCATGCGCCCGCCCCAGGATGCTTTGCGGCAGGCCAAGCAGTTTCGGATTCTCGGGCGGGAGCGCGCGGCGAATACGGGGTAAGTTTAAACCGCTGTTTAAAGCAGGTTTTTAAAAAAACTTTTTGCATATATCTACTGCTTGCTAGCCATAGATATAGACAGAAAACTCCCCGGTTTCTCATCTGCTTACAGGAGACCAGTGTAGACAATCAACTAACGGTCCACTAGAGATAAAAGTATAGCTCATGCGTTCCTTACAACAACCAATATTTTAAAAAATATCAGTCTGTTTTAATAAAATTTCTGCTGCCACCCATCTCATAATTCATCATATCGCCCACTAGAAGGAAGCCAACACTAAGGTTCCTCATCAGAGCTGGCAGAAGACTTCCTATCCCTCCATGAGGGGTCCTACACCGAGGCACTGCTCTCTCCAAATACACACCAAGCTTTCTTTCGGGATAGTGAATATAACTTTTAACAAAGCTCTTGGTAATAACATGTTCTTGAAAAATGTCTGAAGAGCTTTACAATTAAAAGCATTTTGGATCTAAACAACAAATAGGCCAGGCCATTCTCTGCATCCATTACTGATTAGTCTGTGAGTGGAGAGCATTTGTCATTAAATACCCCGACATTGAGGTACATGCCAAGATTTGGGACAGTATCCCTAAACCCTTGGTTCTCAACTGGTGGGTCGTGACCCAAAAGTGGGTCGCGACTCCGTGTTCAGTGGGTCACCACATGCCTTCCACTTTTCTAGGTGAGAGGCTCTGCAGCCTCCCCCAGCACAGTACTGTCCATTCTTACACTGAGCAGCCATTCAAAATATGCTGCCCGGCTCCAAGTGTTGACTTGGGGTGGGGTCGGCTGGGGGTATGGCCGCGAGGGAGCTCCATCCATATATGCAGTGCTTATAGCTCCCTTACATGTCTTGTAGAGGTGCCTGGACCAGAATGACATCACATTCTGGCTCCCGGCACCTCCACAGGGTGCGCACGGGAGCTGTACAAGCAATGCATATATGGATGGCACTCCATCACAGCACAGCAGCCCACACTGCCATGCGTTCCATTGCAGTGCAACTTGGGTCACGACTTAATGATCGAGGACAAATGTGGGTCCTGAGGTTACACAGGTTGAGAACCACTGCCCTAAACTAATGTCTCGTATTCCCTTTGATGACCTTTACCATTTTTTTTACAGGACATATAGAGCAGAGCATAGAATCATATTTAGATGCACCCATCCTGCTTCACTCAGATACAGTGCTTCTCAGGACCACTAGATGCAGAAAATTCACAAAAGGAGCAACAAGCTGACTCTAAATGTCTCAACACACTCTATTCGTTTGTACTATCTATCCCTGCACCTGTCTAAATCTCCGTACCTGTGTCAGGCCTCCAGGATCTCCATACTGCAATATAGATCATTGAACATTAGTCCTCTGAAGATAATGTTTTGCCTCTGTGTCTTGTTTATCTCTGCAGGTCATTTGGATCCAGGACTGTCTTCATGTGATAAATTACCCTCTGGCGAGTCACAGAATAACGAAGACGAGATAAACATTGCATCTTCAGGCAGCGAGGTGGAGATAGTCGGGGTTCAAGAAAATGCAAGGTACATCGGTGACAACCGCTGCAATAAAGAGCATTGTTATTGATCTGTGTGTGAAGCTTTCTTGTGTTATATGTTATCTGTTGATTTTGGGCCTATGAATCAAAAAAGCGTATGTCTGTGAAGGTTCTCATTCCTCCAGGTCATGGTATATCTGTAAAGAAACAAATCAAGGCAACTGGACTTGCTGTATTTTTCTTCAAGACGTTTCACTGGTCATCTGACTAACTTTCTCAACGGAATTGGGAAAGCCAGTTGGATGACCAGTGAAACGTCTTGAAGAAAAATACAGCAAGTCCAGTTGCCTTGATTTGTTTCTTTACAGACGTATGAATAGACAGTTTCTTCTATCCACAAGAAAGGTGTCCTTTATCTTCTAATTTATCTTAGATTCTGAACCGTAGGTGGTATTGGGGTTTTATCCCAATGGAGAGCTCATGGGGTATTGACAGATCAAAGTGTAAATCATTCTCTGCAGGACAAAACAGGATAAAAACATTAAAGGGAAAGTTCAGTGTAGTTTCAGTGAGTTCTTATTTTCAGCTAAGGTTTAATTATTTACTTATGTTTATGTTTTTACATGCTTTCTCTTTTGTATTTTTATTCATATTAATGCACCTCGGTTACTAAAATGAGGCCCGAGTCACACCATTGCATTGCAGTAACACGTGGCAATGTTACATGTGTTGATCTGCTGCTGTCCATTCACAAACTTAAATTCCAGGAGTGTTGTCCTCGTGGTTCATCCCACTCGACTGGCATTCGAATACATGTGGCCCCATACAGCCTACCTTATTGGGGAGGCTGTACGGAGCAACATACAGATGCACTGTATGGGGCCACATGATTTCTAATGGCGGGCCTGAGTGGAAGTACCCACATGGGCCACATACAGCTAGGAACCCTGGGGCTCCGTGATTTCTAATGGTAGCCCAGCGAAGATAAGTGACAATTGTGTGAGTGATGTCAAGCTGACCTCTTCATCCTCACCATTGCCCCAATCTGCTTTTCTGAGTCCCCGCAGTCTGCTTACAAGTATGATCAGTAACGCAGATCTTCTAAGACTGGCTGTACTAGTGACTTGCAGAAGTCGGTAGCAGGGAAGACACCCACAGGCAGCTTTTGCTACCCTGATGGGACTTGTGTCTGGTGCTGGAGTACTGTCTGTACCCCCATATTGGCGGCCCTTCTCCGCTAACTAGGGATGCACCTATACCGGTATTTTGGTATCGACTACGAGTACCGATAATTTATTTTCGGTACTCGCCGATACCAATTAACGAGTAACGGAAGTCCCATTCAGGAAGCCAGGTGGCGTGTAATGACTCACCACCTGGCTTTCTGATTAGCCGGGAAGCCGGGCAGTGTGTAATGACTTGCCAACTGGCTTCCCGATTAACAAGAAAGTCTGTCCCCTCTCACCTAGGCATGTCCAGCCTGTCACCCCCTGAGCCTCCCCAGCCAGAACGCGGCCTTCCTCCGGTACCCAGCTGGAGATGACGAGGGAGCATGAAGTCGGCTTCCCGGCCAATCAGAATGCCGGCGCTGCATCATTACACTGCGCCCGGCTTCCTGATTCGCCAGCTTCCCGACCAATCAGGAAGCCGGGCAGCGCGTCATTACACGCTGCCCTGCTTCCTGATTGGCCGGGAACTCAGCTCCGTGCTCTCTCATCACAAGTGATGAGAGAGCATGGAGCCGCTTCCCAGTGAATCAGGATCCGGGCAGCGTATAATGACGCACTGCCTGGCTTCCTGATACAGGAAGTATCAGGCTAGGCATCGGAGCATTTGGGCAAATACTCGGTATCGGCACCAATATCGATACTAGTATCGGTGCATCCCTACCGCTAACCCTTACATCACTACTGTGTCCTTTCCAGTGTGGGGAACCAGATGATCAACACTCCTGGAAATGTCTATTTGTGAATCTTTTTCTGAGCAATACATCAGGGAAGGTGGACATTACATCTCTTATGCACCGAGGGCACACCTTTCATTATTCTTATTTTTAGGAGAGTTTCTCCCCATTGTGGGAAAAGGACCTTCTGTTCCTGTCTTGTTGCAACAATAACAAATCATAGGAATTGCTTCCAAAATCAAGGAATCTCCTCTTAGTTGTCATAGAGCACAATTCCCCATTGGAAGATTTCCCCTTTATTCCTGTTTTTGTGTCCCCCAAAATGTTGGATTATTTTTGATGAACTTTCTCTTTCTTTCCCCCAGGTTTGTCCACCCCCGGGGCGGAGTTATACAGAGAGTATCCTCATGGAAGCATGCCGCTGGCTCCCAGTATAACAGCTCCCACCAAGCTCCATCATGGACAGGAGTGACACCCCAGCAGAACTGGACTGCCCCTCCAGAAGTAGTTGACCTAACTCTGGACGAAGATTCAAGGCGCAAATATTTACTGTAAAGTCGGGCCCTCCCTGTTTTTGTCCCCGTCCCTCCTCTTCCTCTGGCACAATCCTTCCTGTGAGGTTACACATGCTCTCTTCCAGGAGTCCGGGAGTTTTTATGATTTGATGACCCCCATGCATTAATAAGCATCTTAGTAACTTTTTTGTTTTTTGACCTAAGCAGCCAGCCAAATCCTATTTTAGATTACTGCCCCCTCCTTTTCCCCTTGCGATACCAGAATCACCGTGGTAGAAAGCACTTTTCAGTTCTTCTTCCCTTTATTATTGCTAATTTAAATGCTCTGTTTATTAAAAAAAATAATATATGCATAAGTATTTATACTGTATGATTAGAAATAAACATTGATAAGGATTCTTCCTCGGCACATCAAGCAAACGCAAACCCGCTTGTTGGCTATAGGAGTTTTTAGTTCAGGGATATATCCGTGTATAATCGAGGTAGCCATTTTCTGACTCATTATGCCACTTTCCATCCTCTACTCGCTGGTGGAAGGACGGCTATGTCAGGGCACATAATGTGTCTGCTGCTGTTGTGTGCAGGAGATCGCCTGTAATGGGACTTTGCAGTTAAGCTAAATATTTGGTCAAGCTTTGATGCAAGCAGTCATTACCTGTTACTGTTTCTTGGGCACTGAGGATAAACCTGAGTTAGTTGCAGCCCCAGAACTAGCATGCATGAAGCAGTTGAGTCAGAAACTGGCTGCTTTTAGTAGAGTCCAATGACACAAGTGTTTTGCTCCAGGACTGAGTCAATTTAAAGGAGGACCCCTGCCTCAGACCCCTTCGATTTAGTATCACAGAAAGATCCCCCTTCCAGATCCTTGTAAGCAGCAGTAGGAATCTCATTCAGCTGTTAGTGAGGTCATGCGGTTCCGTCTCTGACTGACCTTGGTCTTGCGGCTCAGAACTGGTCACAGACGATCTGAGATTCAGCAAGTGAAGCCAAATTGTGACTGATTAAAACATTCAGCATCGTAACTTAACTTCTGGCTGCCAGGACCACAGTACGAGCAATCCTTGTGTGCCTGTACAAACCACCCTAGCCTTTTGTTACCAAAACAGGGAGCTGTTAGTGTTGGAAGCTGCTTGCACCATATGCCTGGCTTTTTTGTTCACAAATTAGGTCTCAAAGCAGAACTCCAAAAGAAAAAAATACTGTGCAATCTTGTTATGCATTTAGCAATTAACCGTGAACTGCATTAAAGCTCAGGAGTTGAATCTTAAAATTGCATCCCTTACCTACTAAGAAAACTTGTACCTTTTTTGTGTATCACTCGGCTGTAGATCCTCCAATCATCTCTGAATTGGTGCTGACACTGTCCTTCCTTCTGGAGGGTGACTACTTTTGTTCCCCATGGTCCCTGTTTGTGTTGTAAAGTAGTCACCGTTCCAAGCTCACTCCCGTGATGGACTACAATCTCATTTTTAGTTTACTAATATGTATTGAGATTGTAGTCCATCACGGGAGTGAGCTTGGAGCGGTGACTATTTTACATCACACACAGGGACCATGGGGAACACAAGTAGCCCCCTCCAGAAGGAAGGACATTGTCAGCACCAATTCAGAGATGATTTGAGGATCTACAGCCGAGTGATACACATATAAGATGCTTTTTTGTTAATAGTTACGGTACTTGAATGCATTTTTAAGATTTAAAGGAGAACTATGGGGTGAGTGAATTACACGCATCACCATAGTTAGAGCCGACCTGCAACACTAAAGCTGTCACAGGTCGGCTCTTATTGATCGGGAAGTGAGCAAAAACATACCGCCATCATCTCTCTGCAGAGCGGTAACTGTTGGTCACTGCTCCCCACAGGGATTCCCCTCTCCGATCCTACAGCACTGACTGGACGGACGGGGAAGGGGGCGGGTAAAGCTGGCTCTAGATAGGCAGAACCCGCTGTCAATCAGCCAGCTGGGTGGAGCTCGACAGTATTGTCGGGATCCGTCCCGGCTGCGGTGCTGTCTGCATATAACGGGCAATAGCCCGCTATATACTGAGATTTGGGTCACAGGAGGAGGTTAGGATATGTCCCCCCATGACCATAATAAAAACTATGGGATCAAAAGGTTACCCCATAGTTCTCTAACTCCTGAACTTAGTGTCACTTTAATGACAGCTAGTATAGATGCATACTTTTGTCTTTCTACAAGACTCCTGTAGTCCTCTGCACAGTAGACTGAGAGGAAGGACCAGCACTATTAAGTTGCGTACACAGCCCTGTCACTTTTAACAGTTTGAACATGCTTGCAGAGGGGGATCCTCTTCTGTGTGCTGCTTCTCCTTCATTGTCCAATCACAGGCTGAGGCAGAAGCGCTGGTTAAAACAGCAGCACTTTGGCAGCCATTTTTTCCTTTTAATCACAATTCGGATAGGGCAGTACCATTACTATGATTTCAGGGGGGTATTGAACTCTGCACATGGAGATTGCTTGCAGGTAATAAATATGCTACAACATATAATTGGGCTTTTATTTGGAATCTTGAGATTAAAGGTTTGCCTGCAATTTTGCTTTAAACAGTGTAGTCTGTCTGATATTCAGGCACCTTGAAATTGTCAGTCTGCTCAAAAATATTTTAGTTTTTGGTGGCTCACCTCCTAAATTCCTCAGGAATGCCCAGGTCTCCACCCCACTTTGGAGTTTTGCTTATACTGCATTCTCTGTGCTGTACATATAATAAAAAGAGACCTGATTCTAACAAAACTAACTTTGGAAAATAAGAGTGTGCAGGGAAAGCCATATTGCTACAGGGTGTCTTGACAGCATCCCACTTTAAATTGGAAATCCCTTTTAATGGCACCTGTAGGGCTCTCCTTCTATGGACTGACAGTAGTTCTATATGTCCTGCTGTATTCCCTGTTACATGAAGGCCTTTATTTCATTGCAAAGAGCAAAATTGTGCTGTTGATCTGTTTTCCGGTAGCACAGAGCAGTCGGGATAATGAGATTTGATGCGATACAGAACATTTGCCGTTTGCCTCATTCAATAAAGATCCACGTCCTTCATCCAAAGAATTAGTTTTAAGTAAAGATGGTTCTCTTGCCAGTTTCCCAGGCTCTGTCTCCTGCAACGCTTGCTTTCAAAATGTTTGCAAAGCCAAGTTCCTCCAAAGATAATAATATTTTTGGGTGGACTCGAGTTGTGTCTTCAAAAGGCCATTCTTGATTTAGAGTACCTATCAGGTGAATTGTAGGCAGTGGAAAGTCGTGTTCATTTTACATACTCTGTTTCTTAGTATTGGCGGGCTCGGAGCCAGAAGAGTCATTGAGTGTCTTCACCTGCAGATCATCCTGGTGACCTCAGTTTGGGGACAGATTAAAAGGACCAACTGCTCTATATATCGTCCTTGGTGACCCATAAGCAGAGTGGTTAACCTTGAATTCTCCCTGTGCTCAGCTGGATTTCTTAGGGAGCCAGGTGGCAGGACCAGCAAGTGCTTTGTGCGCTCTTTATTGTAGGCGGTGGTGAATACCTTTTAGTACAGACATGTTGACCTCTGATAGAATTGAATTACAAATTGTATAGGGAACCTTCCCCAATTGTCAGAATACTGCAACATTTTATGGATTTTAATGCCAGGTATATAGTATGTTACAAATTGTAAATATTTAGTATTGAATTTATGGATTGGAGGCCTAAAACCGACAACATTTTAATGCCAAAAAGTGTAATAAACCCTTTTTGGATTATGCAACTGCAAAACCGTGTACTGTAGCATTGATGATATTGAGCGCCTTAACCAACTCCCAAGTAAACTCTCAGATGTTTGAAATGCCTTTGTTGGCCGCTGTATTGGTCTGTATGCCGCTTGAGCCGTGGTTTCTTTTGGTTACTGCAGGCTTGACTTCTGATCTACACGAGGCCCTCCTAACACCCTCAGTGCAATAAGAACATCCATATTGCATGCTTTTTACTTAGGCCCAAAGTTGAGATCTTAGTTACAAAGTGAAATCAAGGTTAACATAAATAATTACAGGGGCTTTGTAATGTTTACTCTTAGATGGGACCTTCAATTTTTTAACGTTTAAAATGGCTGTCAAGCTCACTTTAAATAGAATATCGCACCAAATGTCATTAAGGCTGCATTGCACAGTGTTGGAGTTTGAGTAGCTGTATTCTTAATGGCACAGGGTGCAAAGCAAATCCAAAATGCTCTTTTACTTCACCTTTGAATGCTTTCCCAGCATGGTGGTCCCCATGGACCTGTCCACTGTCCTCACTGATTACCCTACCAAACAGAGCTTTACCAATGACTAGCGTTCCCTGTCCACCGTCCCCATTGATTACCCTACCGAACAGAGCTTGCCCAATGACTAGCATTCCCTGACCACCGTCCCCGTTGATTACCCTACCAAACAGTGTTTTTACCCAATGACCAGCTTCCCCTGTCAACCGCTAGTCATTGGGCAAACACTGGTAGGGTAATCGACGGGGACGGTGGTCAGGGAATGCTAGTCATTGGGCAAACACTGTTTGGTAGGGTGATCAATGGGGATGGTGGACAGGGAAAGCTAGTTATTGGGCAAGCACTGTTTGGTAGGGAATCATTGGGGGCAATGGCTAATCAATGGACAGGGAAAGGTAGATATTGGGCAAGCACTTGTTGGTAGGGTAATCAAGTCATGCAGTGCTTGGCACAGCACAATATAAAACCAAGCCCAGTTGACAAAAGTGTGGCTCCATACACTATTTTCAACCTCTCCTCTGGGTTGGAGTCAGAAACATGCCCTAGGCCGCCCTTTTACCACCTCTGAATACCGCTTTAGAGACCTTCAGAAAGGTATAATTTTACTTTACGCAAAGTCCCTTAAACCTCTGTAATATTTGACTGCGGCTGCTCTGCAGCTCCATCTTGTACCTTCCAGCGTAACTATTGGGGCCGTTCCTCATTCAACAGCTTTTAAAACCTATCAAGCAATAATACAGATTTTCTTTCATGTAGTTCTTTTATCTCTACTCCCCTGACCATGCCCCCCACTGGAACATATGAGTTAGCAGGCCGTTTGAAGACTGTGCAAATACATTTTTCTATATCGGGGCAGCAGTGGCCTAATTATGACTTCCAGTTATTTCCAGCACTCACCTCTATATAACGAGCAGGTCATACAAATCTTTTTGCCTCCCGTCTTTTTATGTCATTGAGGCAAAGGTTGAAGAGTCCAAGCATTTCACCGATCAAAGAAAAACAGTGATATGAGGTGTGAGCAGTCTTCTCGTTGTCATCTCTGCACAGCCAGTGCTTGTTGCTGCCCCATATGGTTTGTGCCTGTGGAGGAAGCCATATTGTATGTTGAAAAATGTTAACCATGTATTCACTTGGAAACAGTGGTATCTTAGCTGCATTATCTTAAAAAATGTATGAGTGGTATGTAGTTAAAGGAGAAGTTCATATGAAATATGTAAATTCAGTTTCCACTTTCTCAAGGTGGAAAGTGGAAACCCAAGCTGACCTGTTTTTGTTCTGTGGGTTCTGAGGTCTGGGGTGGATGGTTCCAGTCATATCTTTTAAATGCCACCCACGTCCTCTCCTACAAGCCCAGAATGGCTCACTTGTTGAGTGTGAGAGTGTTTGTGTCTTCAAAAGCCTTTGAGACTGGAAGAGGTGGTGTATGCACATGCAGAGCAAAGGACTATCCCACTTTATACATGCGGCTTGGGAATCTGGCTTCTACATTCAGGGCTTCACCAGGAACCGAGGTGTTTTTTTAATTATTATTATTTGGAATGGAGTTTGCTCTCCAGAAATGTCTAAGTACATGACATCAGCCTGGCAGACTTTCACTCATCATTTCACCACTTACATTACAAGCACACAGTTTCTGCACATAAGTGAATACAGTACAGAAAACCTGATCATTTCTGTGACTTCCACGTAATACTGAATACTGAGTTTATCACAACGCTGTCAAACCTTCCATCCCAGGTGTCCCATCACAGGACAAGATGGTCGAACTGTTTCTTGGGTTAAGAGCGTGCACATAAGCATATGTAGATACAGGATCATTTGACAGTGTCTAGGCTTCCTACTATTTGTGCACTGTTTTATTATTATTTTTTCAGATGATTATGTATTTTAGTCTGTTGCTGTTTTAATTTTTATTTAAGACACTACTTTGTATTCCTTTAACGGATTTTACATTGGTCAAACTTAGCTAACGCAATCACTGGATGTATGTGGGTGTTTAGAGAAGTAAAGAAATGCCTAGCTTTAATTTCTTGTCCCCTTCCACTTTCATTTTATTGTTTTTTCTCATTCTCAATATTTTCTCTTTTTTTCTTCTGAAAAATGTTATTAGACCGTTGTTTTGGTTTAAAGGCGAATGAACTTTAAAGGCTGTTGAGATACTGAAGTGTATGTGTTGCCTGCACACTAAAGCTTGATTGAATAAGGCCAAAGAATGGTTGGTAAGCACGTGGTAGAATCGTCTCCATGTGTACTACAAAGGGGCTTGTTCACACGATGTCCAGATTCTGTCCAGACCAGAACACTTAGCCCTCATTCACACCTGAACGTTTTGTAGCGCGTTCTACGCTCGACGAACGCTCTACAAAACGCTCAAAAATATAAATCCCATTGTATTCAATGGTCTCGTTCCCACCTTGGCGTATTTCCGCCCGTCCCTAACGCGCTACAAAACGGCCCACGCCTGAAAAGGTACATGTACTACTTTGGGCCGTTTTGTTGCGCGTTTCCATTGGGATACAGCCAAGTAGCCTTCGGAAACGCACGACGGTCGCGGGACTTTTTTACCGCGAATCGCGGTAAAAAACGCGCGACAGACGCGCATATGCAATACGCCTAGGTGTGAACGAGACCTTAGCTCCTGCACCAAGAACGCATCCCAGTGTTATCCTTATCTGTTTTCTGGGCTACAGTTCACACCTTTGCAGTGCTTTCTGTTCCGGAGCAAACACAAATACAGCAGGTCTTATTTTTTTCTGGTCTGGAACATGCAAAATGCATCAGAAATGGAAAGCCCATTTTAAGCTAAAAGAAACCCCAAAACACTGGAACGCAGTAGAATCGCGGTAAAAATGCACTGCACTGCGTTTGCAGATCTGGTCCAGACATGGTGTGAACATAGCCTAATGAAGCAAGCTTCAAGGTTCTGTCCTTCATCTGACGTTGTGAAAGGGGCTGAATCGTTTCTTATGCTGGCCTCATATGTATTGATCCGATTGTTTCACGAATCTACCAGATATCACTCTTCTTGGATAGGTCGGAACATTCCATTCATTTCTGCTAATTGTCTCAGTATCATTTTGAGTGAGTTTGACTCAAAGGAAACCGCACTTGTCACTTTCGGTCAGACAGACTAAAATATTTACACATGAAATGATTGTTTTCACCGTGAAGTCAATATCTGATCGATGCGCACAAGTTTGCAGTTTGTGTATTGTATGACTTTGCAGAATCTGGTCGATTGGAAACAGATTTCAGATAGAAGTGCGATGCATTTACAGCATGGCCGACTCAGACCATTCACAATGGGGGCGCAATGATACATTTGGTTCAGTGTACAGTAACCCATTGCAACCCATCAGAAACTCTTCCACTAAACTGATCCTAGAACTGGAGGAAGCTTAGGAATTGGATAGTCAATGTGCCTCATCTTAGACCATCTCGGGGAGAAGCAAGAAAACCTCCCCTTGCGTTGGGGCTTCCTCCACACTGCAACAGTTAGGTGCTTGTTTGTGTGTAGGGAACCTGGGTACTTCTACTTACCTGAACCCTGCTCCTCTGCCACTCAGCGCTCACCCTTCGCTCCTCTGCCACTCAGCGCTCGCTCCTCTGCCACTCAGCGCTCACCCCTCGCTCCTCTGCCACTCAGCGCTCACCCCTCGCTCCTCTGCCACTCACCCCTATGCTCCAGCTTGTGGACTCCCTTTCAGCGTCATCGCATATACTGAAGGACTATAGGCCATGATGACATCAGAAGGCCTCTATCTGCCAGAGCACAATGGGGGAAATGCTCCTGGTCTTGGAGTCTGTGGAAGCAGGCATCACATTTCCTTTACACAGTTCCCCTAGACCTGAACAAGCAGTTAACCCCTGCAGTGTTGGGAGAGTTTTTCTTTTCCTGGAAATTGGCTTTAAAGCAACACTAACTTCCCCCTTCAGGATAAAGTAAAAATGTCTGTGTAAAGGCCCCTTGATATTTGCCTCCAGTGATCACCTGTCACTCTTTGCAGAATACCTGGTACTTCCATGTATGGTGAAGCATGTGGCCTTCTACCATAATGCAGTTCTCAGGCAGTGGTCTCTATTTAAAGTGTATCTAAACCCAAAACCTTTCCGTTTATTGAAGTAGGGGAGGATTAAAACACTTGTCATGTTTTTACATTGCTAACACACTTATTTGTTTTTCAATCCACTTTTCAAATGTCCAGCTCAATGAGATCTACCAACTCACGGAACTGATCATTTGAAACGTCTACTCCCGACGCGTTGTCAGGACAGTTTCAGGAGGGGGTGGGGTTTTGACCGGTCATATTCCCACTCGCTCACTGATTGGCTGCAAGCAAAAGGTGAGGGAACACAGGATCAGTCAGGGGAGATCTTTGATATCCCCAGCAGATTATTTTGGGTGCTGTGCCAGCTCTGTGTGCACAGTAATCGACCAGCACTGCTTTTGTGATCTACCTATTGGACACCCCTGATATAGTGTATAGCAGCTTTATACCGGCCAATCAAATTCCTGCTGACTGCAGGCAAGTCAGTGAAAGACATTCTGTTTGGTTGCAATATGTTTCTATGTTTTCTATGATCTGTTGTACATTTTCTATGATCTGTTGTACATTTATCTACAACAATGTAGTACAAGAGCCTACTACACTAAGTATGAAGAGGAGGCATTGTTTGGCCAGACCCCGGTGCAATGAAGCTGGCCATACATCAGTGCAGTCTGATTGTATAATCTGTACAATCCGCAATTTAACAAACGAAACAATGAATTTAAATTGTATCCAGTCAGTCAGGCCCTTGTACTACGTCAGTCTGAAAGTGACTGCAAAGTGCATGATCACCTTATAGGAGAAATCGCAGAGCTTGTTAGCACTTGCACCACTGTTCAGATCCTGGTCAGGACACTATCTGCATGGAGTTTGCATGTTCTCCCTGTGCTTGTGTTGGTTTTCTCTGTTTTCCTCCCAAACTCCAAAGACATGTTGGAAGATTAATTGGCCCCTGTCTAAATTGGCCCTCGTATGTATGCATGTGAGATAGGGACCTTAGATTGTAAGCTCCTTGAGGGCAGGGACTGATGTGAATGTGTAACTATGTAAAGTGCTGCGTAATTTGTCGGCGCAATATAAATACTAATTATAAATAATACAATCAGATTGTAACGTGAGCGGCCAATTTGAAGTCTTTGCCTTATTGAATGAGCTTGCTAGTGTGCCGCAGATAAGTACACTCTATTTGCAGTGACAAATCACAATGCTCGGGCGTTGAAAATCGTGTGGTGTCATTGTTCCTTATATGACTTTGTGTCTTCCTTATTTTCCTTCAGAACATTTACTCAACAGCTTCTCCTAAATGTTTCAGAATTTGTGCGGGTGCGAATCTTGCAGAAAGGTGCGACCTTTCACGATTCCCGTTTGGTTCTGAAATAGTTAAATACACATGGATTCTTTGTCATAACGCAGAGCACAAAGTGCAGAAACGCATGACAGCCAATCCGAATGTATTCTGCCGACTCTTGGCTTCTAATATCCGATTGGCTGTCATGATCACAGCACTCCGCTGCTGCTGTTTGCGCTGTGCAAAGTAAATCTTTCCTTTCCCTTCTCTTTTCTCTCTTTTTCCATTTTTCACCTAGTTGTGGTCTTCTGGGGCAGGGAGGGGAAGAAATGAGAGTGTTATTATAAATACATATATTTTTGGGTGCAAGACGAGACCTTCTGTTTTTGAAAACGTCTGTAGAATAAAAGTTACAACTATTTTAAGACCGAATAAAATAGAGTGAATTATTTAAACAATGTTGCTGGTGATTTATTCCGAAACCGATGATATCTGTTGTGCGGTGAGTGTTGTCTTGTTGGACATGTGGGGGGGTTTTCTTTGTGGCTTGAGTTATTGGACACTGAACACCTGATTTTTCAAGCTGGAGCGCAATACGTATATAGATCACAGTTGCTGCAGTTGTAGAGCTAAAATGTGTGATGCCATCCCTCCCCCTGCCGCCACCAACGGCTATACCAGGCTCCGCTGCCCCTTGTGCATGTGTGTGCGTGCAGCTTGTTCTGGGGGAGATCAGAACACTTAATCTCTGTTCACACATTTGTGGGTCAGAAACCTTCACACTTGCAGTGTCGTTACTTGTTAATGGCAGCCCAAATGCGTCCGGTATACATGCGTTTTCCCGTGTTAAAACATGCACAAACATGGTACGCCTGTAGCTA
This sequence comes from Nanorana parkeri, assembly GCF_000935625.1. NCBI lineage: Eukaryota > Metazoa > Chordata > Amphibia > Anura > Dicroglossidae > Nanorana > Nanorana parkeri. The sequence continues at coordinate 67,441 of NW_017307434.1, read as the reverse complement.
CTTTTCTGCAATTGTCACGTGTGAAGCACCAATTGAAATCAATGAGCGGCGCATGGCAAACTCGGGGAATAAAATGCACATGAATGCACATTCCCGGCACGCCAAGGTGTGAACGGGGCCTTACAGTGGCTGATCAGCCTTCGGCCTGCTGAAACTGGAAGAGTCCGTGGTTTACTCCCAGTCTGTCATTCCTCGTGCTGCTGTGGCCAGAAAAGGAGCTAATGAAGCATGATCTGTGGGGTTGATCGATGACATTAAGGGTCTAATAGACCCCTGATGTTTCCATAAACCTGTCACTTCCTCTGTGCTATCACATAGGAGGCTTGTTAGCTTGTGGACCCTTTGTGATCGCAATACAGTTAGGGCTCAGTCACACTAGATGCAGTGCGTACCGGTCCGATTTTGGCCAGAACGCACTGCCTCGCATTGCGGCCGGCTTACTTTTTAGTGGGGTAGGAGGGGGCGTGGCGGGCCATTCAAGTGAATGGCGTCGTAGCCACGCCCTCCGGCCGCAATGCAATCCGCAGAACGGGATCGCAAGGCACATTGTGCCTGCGGTCCGGTCCTGTGCGGTGCGATCAAAATAGTGCTTGTAGCATTTTGATTGCACCGCACAGGATCGGACCGCAGGCACAATGTGCCTTGCGAACCCTTGCTGCAATCTCATGTTTAGTTTATTAATTTGTATTGAGATTGTAGTCCATCCGGGGAGTGAGCTTGGAGCGGTGGCTACATTACAACACACACAGGGACAACGGGGAACAAAAGTAGCCCCTCTCCAGAAGGAAGGACAGTGTCGGCACCAATTCAGAGATGATTGGAGGATCTACAGCCCAGCGATACACAAATAACATACATTTTGTTATTAGTTAAGATACTTGAATGCATTTTTAAAATGTAACTCCTGAGTTTAGTGACACACTAAGTGTAAAAAAAAAAAAAGAAGAAAGTTGAAGTGACAAAACCCACAAAAACTTTTTTTTTTCACTCTAAAGCTCCCCCACTCCCATGCACACATACAATGTTATATATCACTGCAAACAGAGTGAGAGAAATACATTTTAGTGCCATCACTCACTGTGGACTCCAAGCTGAGCAGTAAAAACTTTTAAAGTGTCACAATTTAAAGCACACTTGTGAGAACTTTAAAGCAAAGTGGGAGAAGCACAGGTTTGCTTTAGAGCAGACCTTTACCCTCAAATTCTACCCATGCATCCCTCTATGTATGATGAGTAATAATAACATAGACATGTCAGGTGTAGAATGCTGTGATTGTGAAATACTTACGCTGGCAGAACATTCACTTCCTGCTATGCAAGGGCAAAATTATTTCAATTTGCCAAAGCAATGTACACTGGGATTGCCTTGTCATCAGCAGAGTATTGCTGGGAAATCTCATCTGTAATCTCACGAGATCTCAGGGAAAGGGATTTTCCTCCCCTGAGATGATGTGCATGGTCACATGTCCAGTCACATGTGCCAGAAATCCAGGAATAAAATGGAGATCTAGTAGTCTGCCCTTAGTAAACATGGCCACTGTCAGAAGACTGGGGAAGAAAAGAGAAATAAGGTATGCCAAGAATACAAAGCCGGCGATTATCTAGAAGTATGTGTGTGTAGTTTGTCATTACTAAACTTTTCTAAAGGTGTGTTTGTTGTTATTTTAAAGATATGGGTAATGGTCCGCTTTAAGGCAGACCCCAGCTTTAGTTCACGTTAACATGCTGGATGTCAAACAATACTGAATTTTTAAAGTATATTAGATGTCAGTCATTTACGAACAGAAACCAAAAACAAGCTCAGTCATGAAGGGGTTAAAGAAGAACTATGAGGTGGGTGATTTTCACTCATTCTCATAGTTCGAGTCGACCTGTGACAATGAAACTGTCACACATCGGCTCTATAGATCGAGAAGTGAGCGAACACATTCCGTCGCTCACTGACTTCCCTATCATCTCCCTGCAGAGAGGTGACTGTCAGTCACCATTTCCCGCAGGAATTCCCCCTCTGATCTCCGACCTTCCCTCTCCGATCCTCTAGCGCTGACTGGAGAAACAGACGGGGAGGGGGGCGGGTACAGCTGGCTCTGCCTCTAGATAGGCAGAGCCCGCTGTCAATCAGCCAGCTGGGTGGATCTCAATAGTATTGTCGGGATCCATCCTGGCTGCGGCGCTCTCAGTATATAGCCCGCTTTGGGTCATCGGAGGAGGTTAGTACATGCCCACCTGTGACCCTAAAGAGAACTATGGGATAAAAAGGTTACCCCATAGTTCTCTTTTAAGCCGAATTCTGAATTAGTTTATACTCCAAAAGCCCAATTTTCCTTGGCTCCAGGCTTAAAGGTCTCTAATTCTGGATAGCTGGGGTTCAGTCATATCTTATGACATCCTATGTGTGCATCTGTTCAGAAAATGTGCAGGTCGGGGATCATTCAGTGCCAGTCAGCCTTGCATATTACAGGAAACGTGTGTTTGGTCTCCTTGGTGCTTAGCTGCCCTCTAGAGGTGAATTCCAGGTACTGCTTCCGTTTAAACATTTGCAAATGCCAGACAAAGTTCAATGATGGTTTTTGTGCAATGTTAATAATAAAGAATATTAAAATTACACATAGAAGTTAAATCTTAAAAATACATTGAAGTCACTTAACTCCTAACAAAAATGTATCTTATTTGTGTATCACTCGGCTGTAGATCCTCAAATCATCTCTGAATTGGTGCTGACCCTGTCCTTCCTTCTGGAGGGTGGCTACTTTTGTTCCCCATGGTCCCTGTGTGTGTTGTAAAGTAGTCACAGCTCCGGGCCCACTCCTGGGATGGACTACAATCTCAATACAAATTAGTAAACTGAACGTGAAATTGAATGTTCTGGATGACAGTAGCACTTGCTCCATATGCCGGCGCAATTCCATTCAGAATAATAACGATTACAAAGCTGTGAAAACAACATGCTAATTCCTGCGGGTGCAATCCAAACTCTATCTCATCTAGGGGCACATTCACACTACGTAAAGGACGTGCACCAATGACATGCTGTGTCGTGTGTTCATGCAGAGCACCTTAACACACCAAAAAACATACAGGAATTGTTTAGCGCAATGCACAGCATGTCGGGCAGTTATGTTGCGTTGCAGCGCAGGTGCATTGCCTGCTACTGTAACAGCGTGTTGAGGTGCGATTTAGAATGGTGCTGCAATGTGCACACAGCTCTTCCAAAACTAAGCAAGTGTGTGGCCCTCTGGACATGTTGGAGTACCCTCTATATCTGCTCTGTATCACTGGTAATGTGGGTAGCATAGAGCCAGCTTCCCGGCCACTCAGGAAGCTGGGAGGCTGGTCATTACCCATTGCCCGGCTCGATGCTGATTGGCCGGGAAGCTGGCTTCCCAGCCAATCGGCATGTAGCCAGCTTCCCGGCCACTCAGGAAGCCGGAAGGGTGGGTTGTTACCTGAGGGCTGGCTTCCCGGCCAATCAGCATGGACTCGGAGGTCGGGCCGTGAGTCATTACCTGCGGCCCAGCTTCCTGCTTGGCTGGGAAGCCAGCTCCATGTTCCCTCACGGCACTGTCGGTCAGAGGAAATCTCCCTCTGGCCGGAAGTTCCGGTATCGGGATAAGTAGCAGAGCATTTGGGCGAGTTTGAGTACTCGCCAAAATACTCTGTATCGGCATCGGTGCATCCCTAAAATATACCATTGATAGGGTTCTGATATATAAACAACATCTAATCCATACATTATGAAGATGATGAGAGGGGGGGGGATGTCCTGTAGTTTTAACATATTTCTTGTCCTAGGGTGACAATACCTCCATAGATACTGTACAGTAAGAAGGGTTGTCACCCTAGGACAGGAAGTGTGTTACTGACAAGATCACGGGGTGAAAATATGGATGTAAATGGACATCCATCCTTTTAGATCCGGGTGCCCCCAGACTTACAAGGGACGTCGCCCATTTAAAAGTGACGTAATGCAGCCCCCACATCCAAGGATTGCTATGCTGCAGTATATTGGTTTTTTTTGTTTCTAGGTTTACATGCACTTTAATTGTTGATGGTATAAGGTTCGCTGATAAATGAGACTGCATTGGGTGTGATGACTAGTGTTTAGGAAACGCTCAGAAGTGGAAGCTGCAGAAAACTTGATTGTGGTGCATAAGAAAAAAAAAAGCAGGCACGGGTAACTTGGTTTTCACTGTATAACTGATTGTTGTGTTTGGCCTGAAGTGAAGTAACGGTCTCCAAATTTAGGACGCTCATTATCTCATTCCCCCGAGTTTGGTAATCAGCGTCTGCTAATCAGGCTGATGAGGGTGACATTCCTAATCAGGGTCTGTAATCACTTACAATCACCTACTGTGCCAGCAGCTCCGTGCTAAATTATTCTTCATTTGCAAGATCTTCTGTTGGGCCTGTGTGGGAATTTCCTGATCTATCATTTCGTGCTGCGTGCAGGGCCGTATCGGGCCGCTCCCGGGAGGGACAGGGGCTGCGTGTGAAAAGTAAGCAGCCCCCATCCTTCTCTATGGGAGTACACGGCCGTACGCTGCCCTACGCTCACCCCAAGTGCAGGTCCGTGCGGGTGCGGGTGTCCCGGCTCAGACGCAGACAGGATCCATCGCGTCAGCGTACGAGTACGGACACCCGCACGGACATGTAGGGCGGCATACGGCAGTGTACTCCCATGGAGCTTACTAATCACACGCAGCCCCTGTCCTTCCCGGGAGCGGCCCATTACGGCCACGCACAGAGCTGTACGTGTCGTTTTTTTCTCGTGTGAATGAGGCCTAAAACCTGAACTTCTGACTGCCCCCTCATGTCTATGGCGGCTGTAAAGTAGCACTGAAGCCATAACTTTTACGTTTTGGGTAGAGTAAGGGACGGTTGTAACCCATATCAACCTTTTTTTGCTATCTGTGTCCTATTGGGGAAATTTTGCTTTACTTCCTGTCTGATAGCCGTAACAGGAAGTAAGAGGAAATCCCTGGTTGTCAGCATGGTCACCAGAACTAATGTCCCCATTGGAAGATTTCCCATCTATGCCTGTTCTGATGACAAATCAAAGTTTGGGATTTTCTTTCACTTTCAGTGATAACATTCACCAGAACAAATAGGGTGAATCTCCCTAAAGGTCCCCACACACCTTACGATAATCGTACGATAATCGTGGGAAATCCCGCGATCGTAGGATTATCGTAAGGTGTGTGGAAGCCGTGCGACCTCTACTACTGTACGGTCGCACGACTTTAAACTTACGAACATGTTTGCAAACCCGCCGAGCATCGTACGATGTTCGGCGGGTGTGTAGCATGTTCGTGAGATAAAAGCCGGACGGGCCGTGTGTGCAAGCGCACACTGCCCGTTCGCCATTGCAGTCATCGGAAGCCCGCCCCTCAGGGGGCGTGGCTTGCGATCATCGCAAGTACGATCTGCCTATGCAAGATAGGCAGATCGTACGTTTTTTTAAGTACCTTACAACCATCGCAAGACAAAAGTCTTGCGATGGTTGTAAGGTGTGTGCCCAGCCTAACAGGAACATAGCAATAAAAACCTGACTCGGGTTCTAATCCCTCTCACCTCCATTCATAACTAAAAACAAAAAAAGTTTTGTCTTCAGTTGCGCGTTAAAGGAGAAGTATGGGGTTAAGGCTTTTCCCCCATAGTTCTCCTAAGGGTAACGGGAGGACACAAACTAGCGTCCTCCCGTCACCCTAGGCTCAGTATACTGCGAGCTACAGCTCGCGGTATACGGCTAACTATGAGGTGAGTGAAAAGCTCTAACCTCATAGTTCTCCTTTAACATCCTGTCTTTAGGAAGATGACAATGACTCCTCTACCATGGGGTTGGATGGTCAGATGACTGAGAAAAATGGGTCATCTTCTTCCTGGCTTTAAAGAATGACTAATCTGGGCTTTTTTTTTGTACCATAATGCATTCTCTGCATTAGGGTAAAAACTAGGGATGCACCTATATATCGGCCGCCGAAACATATTGGCCGAAAATGGCACTTTTGGCTATATGCCGAAAGTGCCATTTTCCTGCCGATACAGCGGCGCATCTATTCTTTCTTTCCTCCCTCCTCCCCGCTGGGCGCTGCTCTGTGTCCCAGCGGGGAGGAGAGAAAGTGACAGCCGGCCGAGCGCTGCGGGAGCAGAGCGATGTGAGCGGCCGGCGTCTCTCCTCCCACACCGCTCAGCCTCCTATCACAGTCCGGCAGAGCGGTGTGTGGGCGGAGACAGCCCGCGCTGTCACAGGAGGCTGAGCTCTCCTCCCTCACTGCTCGCTCAGCCTCCTGTGACAGCGTGTCAGAGAGGAGAGCGGGTACAGGCAGTCAGTGATCGCTGAGTGTTTGTAGATAATTGAGGACAGAGTATGTGTTAGTATATCCTCAATTATGAATGAATGGGAAGTGATCTATATCCCCTCCTGTCCATTCATGATTGTAGTTATAGTAACCATACTCTGTCCTCATGTTATGAATGAACAGGAACACTCAGTATAGAGGATTCCTGTTCATTGATAACAGGGGATGCAGAATAAGAGATTGAGTACTTTGTGTCCTCTTAGTGTCCACTTTGTGTATCTCTTTTTCATTTTTAAAAGGGAAATATCAGAGGTCTGTTGGGAGGATAGGAGGGACGTGGCCTGCCGCAGGGCTGAGTGTGCCTATGGAACCTCATAGATACTATAGATTTTAGTAATGTTTTACCTTTACATATTTCGTATTTTAGACTGGGGTGCCTCGAGAGTTTGCATACCTTTAAAGGGTGACGTGACTGAAAAAAGATGAAAAAAGTCTAATATATATATACACCTATGAGGACGTCTGATTGTACCCTCTGGTCACATACACAGGTCTGCATGTAAGATAATGAGAACAGTAAACATGGGGGGCATAATATCTCCCCTGACACTTCCACTGTACACCCATTCTGAACCACCACCATGACGTTCTCTGTTATAGTGATTCTCTGGTCTCATTAGTTTCTGAGTCTCTGACCTGAAACAAATTTGCAGAGCAGAAAAGTCAGTGACTTAGAAAGTACTAAAGCAAGAGGATCATCATGACAGGCTGACAACTAGCATTTGTAGAATAAGAAGTCGGCAGAGGGCAGCCTCCATGATTCTCTCAGGAAAGGTTTTCTTTAAGAGGCAGACACGCCAAAGATCTCAGAAGGTGGGGGATGCAGTGGAGGCGCGTGAGTCCTCTGCCCAATTTTGGATCATTGACTGGTTTGCTATTAATAGTTTTCCTGTAATTCAGCGCAAGAGGCAGAAGGTCCACAAGAGGGCAGCGCTGTATAGACAGATTTATAACATTCATATATGAAATGGAAAGGAAGAGCAGCAAAGTATCCCACTGAGGTCTCCTCACACTGATGAAGCTTGTACTCCTCTTCAGTCACTGGAATGAATGTAGAGTTCAGTGGCCAGTATTTGGCCTGACCTATCAAAGTGTCAACTAGAAGGTTGTTCCCACAAATGATTTGTCATTCTGATGAAGTATAAGGAAATTCATTTGTTGTTTTTTTCACAATTATTTTATAATTAGGTAGAAAAACAAAAGTAGAAGAAATCGTCCAATTCAGAAAATTTTACATTTTAATATTTTTGTTGAGTTACTTCCCGATCTATTGAGCTGACGTGTGACAGTTTCATTGTCACAGGTCGCCTCCAACTATGAGGATGAGCAAAAATCACTCACCTCATAGTTCTTTAAATCTCTTCTGCTGCCTCCTTTTGTTTAGCTGCCAATATTGCTTCTCTTCCTTTCCTCGGGGTCCATGATCAGCTCCTACTTTTCCTTCTATAAACCCCCTTCCACACCACAATCAGCTTATATTGTCTACCCCCCTCCCCCCATGCTCCATTTGCTGGTTTAAAGCGGACCTTTACCCCCATGACTGTAAAATCCCATCAGCGTGCAGCTCTGTGTGCGGACATGAGATCATCTTACATTCATTAGTCAAACATTTGTCGCTTTTACTTACAATTCAATTCCTGTTTTCCCACTTTCTGGCTAAGTGAGGCACTGGTGATGTAGCTCTGGGCTCACAGATGCATCCTGGGAAGGTTACATCACCAGTGCCTTCCAGGGAAATCTCATCTGTAAACTGCAACCACTCACGAAATCGCAGGGGCAAAGCACATTTACATGTTCCAGGCAGCAGACACAGAGTTCCAGGAAGTAAAGGGAGATGGATGCATCTGCCTTTAGTAAAAATGGCCGCTGTGAAAAGACTGGGGAGCAAAAGAGAAATAAGGAATGCAAAGAATACAAAGCCGGCGATTATCTAGAAGTATGTGTTTGTAGATTGTCATTACTAAACATTACTAAAGGTGCCTTTATTGTCATTTTTAGGATAAAAGGTTCCTCTTTAAGCTGCTAAACCAGCACCAGTGACACACCAGCCACTAGAGAAGACTGTTGTACTTTTCTATGTGCCCCATTCACACGACAACAGTGAAGTGGTGCAGAAAAATGCAGAGCATGCAGGGGCGTCCCGAGGCTGGGTGACACCCGGAGCGGTGTCCGAGTGTCACCCCGCCAAGACGTCACCGCGTGGCAGTATTCCAATACCTGCCGGCGGCCATCTTGATGATGGACGCCGGCAGAGAGAGGAGGAGACAGCCACCCGGCGGGATAAGGTATGCCGCCGGGTCCCCTCCTCTCTCCTGATACTGTCGGGCGTTCGGTCCATGCCCGAGCGCCCGACTTTTCAGAGGGGGGATGACACCAAAATGACTGTAAGTCACCCCTCCAATGGTGTCACCCGGGTGCGGGCAGCACCCCCATTGTGTCGCCACTGAGCGCATCTGCTTTTTTTCTGCACCACAAGTCCCGTCAGTCTGTTTCTACACATCGCAGCTCTGCAAGGCATTGCTCCCACCGCCGGCACACACAGTCACAAGCCCGCATACTGAAATTAAACAGTTAGCGTTTACTGAATGGGCCCTTAGTGGCATGGCACATTTGATTAATATATTTCCAGTTAATATTCATATTTATTTATTACAGGTGTTTTATAGAGCGCTGACAATTTACGCAGTGCTTTACATAGTGCACATTCACATCAGTCCCTACCCTCAAGGAGCTTACAAGCCAAGGTCCCGATCAGTGGCGGAACTACCGCCGGTGCAGGTGGTGCGGGCGCACCAGGGCCTCGGGCATTCAGAGCTGATGTGAATGTACAGTATGTAAAGTGCTGTGTTATTTTTCAGTGCTATATACATATCTGTAATAAATAATAAAATATGCGTGGCCATCAATTAGGGATGCACCGATACCGGTTTATCGGTATCAAGTTTGTCATTGTGTCAAGGTCAGGGCCTAGGGATTGGTTGAGTTTAAAGGAAAACTCCGGGATTCTTTTAAATGATCCCTTGTAGTAGTCTAGGGATGAAAATAAAGAAAAATATACCCACTGGATCCATGTCCATGCATGTCTATTAGACGTAAGGGCGCAGAGGGACATACCACAGCCAGAGTAGAGCGGGAGAGAGGTGAGGGTTCACTGCTTAATCTTTTTTATGTTCGCCTCTAGACCAAAACAAGCACTTAACCCTTGCAATGCGGAGGGGTAGGCCCAATGCAAGGGTTAATCCGGAGATCTTCTTTAGGGCTTACCTTTAGGGTTTGTGGATGTTATAGTGTATTATCTGTAAGTCCTCATTGGGGGGCAGGGAAGGGGAGGGATTGGTGCACACGGGGATGTCCAGGCCTAAACTGACCAATGAATATTCAATTGCTAAAAATATGGAACAGGGGTAGGCAACCTTGTTACTCCAGCTGTTGTGGAACTGCATCAAGTCCCATGATGCATTGCAAGACTCTGACAGCCACAGGTATGAATTCCAGAGGCAGAAGCTTGATGGGATTTGTAGTTTTACCACAGCTGGAGTGCCAAGGTTACCTACCCTTGATATGGATAATATACAGGAAGTGCGATGGGATTCTGTGCGTCTTCCAGGTGTTTGTCATGGTGCGGGCAATTATACGCTAATAAAATATTTTAACAAGCCCGGCACACGGCCACATAAATACTGTTTTTTAATTACAACCATATTTCCCGTTTTGTAATAACTGGATATAACTTTAACAACTGAACGCGAGCGTCCTGATACATAGAGCTGTGATTACGCCGTCATTGCAAAGATTTCCAATATACACGGGGAATAAAGCGCCGGAAGAATGATGCCAATTAAAGTCAAGGTCAGTGTTTCGGTGGTGGAGCTAAACGCACAGGATTTCATCGCCGATTTCACATCAATTACTCTGGTGATTAGGACGCACTAAACTCGTCATGTTTCATCTGCCAGGATAAAAAAAGAAGAAGAAGCATTTATCACACGTTTAGTATTATATAATTGGAGCTCAGCTAACAGACTGCAACTGGTCATGTTTTGTGGTATTGTATGTTGTAATAACTGAGGCTAGTGATGATGATAAAATGGTGCAGCATCGTATGTTTAATGACTACCCATTTTCAGGGTGGTTGCCTAAGGCGGTATCTCATTGGGTCACATGGGGAGGGCGGCGGGTGTGCCTACCACTTCCTCTCCGGCCAGAGCATCCCAGGCTGAGTTAGCAATCTGTGACGCTCTGTCCCACCCAGCTCATTGATGGCGCTGGTTGCCAGCAGCTAAGTAGGGCACTCAGGCTGGTGTCCCACCCAGTTCCTGGTAACCAGTGGGTGGGGTGCTGGACAGAGGCGCCCCTCCCCCTGGATCTGCACCGCTGGCACCCAGCACCAACTTCACCTCCCCCCCAAGGACCTTCACTTGCTTTGCCACCTTTTCTTCAAGCGAAACCCGAACACTCTAGCGACACGTGGACATATTTTTTTGGGAGAATGAGTCGCGGCTTATTCATATGTAAAAGGCACCACCCATTAATATGTAAATATCACAGTTGAGACTATTTTTAGTGGGGGGCCAGTAGCCCCTATCTTAATTTTGGTTGCCCCGTGTCTGCCTGATATCTTGTGTCTGGGTCCCTTGTGCCATGAAACCCGGACACAGCATTCAAAACCCGAACTGTCCGGGTGAATCCTGGACAGGTGGCAACCCTACCGTCACTGCCAGAAGAACCCCCCCTTCCGGAACCTGCACTACCAGTACAAGCCAACCACCCCAACCCCCTGCCTCAGACAGCAAGAATTGTAGGGACGCCCCTGTCTGTGTATTCATATTATACTTTGCATTGGCCACTGACAGAATACCCGAACAAGGCTTGCAGCTGATGGCTGAAAGAACCATTCAGCCGAGGATTTTCCAACATGTTCCTTCAGCAAATGATCGACTTCTGTCAAGGAATCCGGGTCACGAATGGATAAAATTTTAGTCTATTTCTGCTGCATCAGCCATAATCCACTCCATATGTATCCAGCTTTAGTTTAGTGAATGGGGTGAAGCTCTGCTGACTTCCCTCAGCCAACCATGTGCAAGCAAAAAAAAAACTGCTTTTTTAAAACAAAATTTCCCTTCACCAAGCTAAGGAAAACTTCACCTGCAAAGTGCAAATCCACTTGCAAAGTGAACAGCCTTCGGGATTTTCCTCATTTGGTCTGTAACACCCACACCTTTCCTGCTTTCTTCCTCCTGCATGTTCCACCACTTTCTTCAATGGACATCTTAGCGACCCCAAGGATTCCTTCCCCAGAGTTCTGATGACCAGTAAGACCCGGAAAGATTCCTTTGTGTTAGGAAATAACTATTCATGCTTCCTGGTCCACCATCCTTCCTAAGAGGAGGACAGCTCGTTTTGGTTCCATCACAAGACGGCCTTGTCAGCCCACATGAAGTAAGCCTGGTCTTGGGGACTTTCACAACGATCGGATATGTAAAGTGGGGTCCATATGTATGGTCACTAGAGGAAGTAAGATTGTGGTAAACTGCTGATGGATAGCCAGCTCCTCTAAAATGCAGATAACCAGAAGCTCTCAGTCTTCCGATGGCAAGGATCTTGGCTGTGGAAACTTCAGTGGTAAGCCAAAGCCAGATATGGACGCTATACAAGACAGTACCAAAAAGTAAGCAGCATCAGTAACAAAAAAGGGGATGATCATAGTCAGCAGCCAGACCAATGACGGCAACGTAAGTCTCACAGTAAAGAACCAAATCAAGGACAAGCCAGGTCAGCAACAGAGACACAGGATCAAGCTGAACTTACATGCCGATTCTTAATGAAGGAGCAGAGCAATTAGTGACACAGGATCAGTAGCAAGAGGTCAGGTCCATGGAAGCAAGGAGCATAACAAAATGTTTACGACACTTAGAGGGTGTTTTAAAAAGGCCACAAGTGCCAGGACATGTTACACCTGGATATGTCTGAACTCGGGCTAGCTTCCTCAGGAACTCTAGTGCTATCTAAGTCTGCCTATTCTGACTCCAGTTGTTGAAATAGTGATGTATCCCTTGCTGAGACCTCTATACCCGGCCTAGACTTGAACAAAAAAGTGCCAGATGAGACTGCTCCACCAGGGTATGAAATGTGCAATGGAAAACAAAGTTTGTTTTACAAGTGAAGCAAGTGATGGAAAGTCTGCAAGACGCTGCCCCAAACCAGCCAGGGGGACTGCAAAATCTAGGGAAAAAACACAAACAAGGGGTGCCTTTCCTGGTGCAGACACATTTATTTCGATTAAAAGCAATTAATGAATGTGAAACATACTCACAAGGGTCGACATGATTATAGCTTAATAAGTAAATGCATGGACCAAGGAAAAAGCCAGTAGTGATAGCTGCACAGCCGTGCAGACAGTGAAAGACTGTGATGATGACGCGTTTCCGGGGTCACGCCCCCTTCATCAGATACCTTGTTTGTGTTTTTTCTATACCCGGCCTGTATATAGTGGATACAATCTCCGCGGACAATCTTCACCAGATAGCCGAACTCACCAAATACCTTTCATCCATGAAGATCTTTATTGAATGCAGCAGGTTACTAGCAGACAATAGGATGTAGAAAATGGTTAAATTGAGGGTATTTGCAGGTCAAAAAATGGTAATGCCTTCCTCCTCATGTGCACGTGGCCAGAAAATGGCTGAATGGAACACACGGGAAGAAGCAGGTGTTTCATTATACAAGGGGAGGAAACGCAGAAAAAAGGGGTGTAATAAACAAAAGTAACCACAAGATGGCAGCATATGAAACATAACTATTCTAATATATTGCATTGTCATACAATAGCTGGTAACAGCACACTGCTAGAAAGAGATTATTGTGGTATTAGGAATTGTTCTTGCTTGCCAGAGCATCTAAAGGAAACTAGCTCTTCAAATATTCAGATGACTAATGCTGCTGGGTAGCATTGTGTACTACAGGCCTATATCTGTGGGTCAAGGCAGCATTCAACAGATGTAACTGAGACTATGGCAATAGGTCAAATAGCCCAGTCTTGTTTTTATGATTATTGGGATTATAAGTAGTAAAAAAAAAGGGTAACATTGTATACGGTTGTCATTAAGTCAGTGACCTGTCTACCATTATAGCATTGATTTACCTGGAACTGTGGCTGAACAAATGGGGCAGCATTGTGCGCTGATGTGAATGAATCGACCACTCGTGCTCTCCATTCTGAGACGGAAGCTAGTCAAAAGGCTTCACTTTGTAAACTGTTCTAATTGAGCCGATGACAGGTGAAGTGGTGCAGCTTTGTATACTATTGTCACTGATGCTAAAGGTTGTAGCAATGTTTATGGAATGTGGGACAGAATATGTTAGCGCTGTATATAATTCTTTCTCTATATCTGTAAATGGTTCATCATTACAGATAATGATTTAGGCCCCTCTTACCCACTGCGTTTTTTTTAAATTAAACAATTAAACCTTTGGGGTTTTTTTGCATATATCTATGGGTAACAAGCAGTAGATATAAGCAAAAATAAAAAAGTTACCAAATAGGTAAACACTTACCTGTGTCTCTGCTGCTCGCTCCCGGCTGAAGGTCTGAGGATTCTCGAGTGGCCTGAAGGATCATGGGAAGGGCGCATGCACAGTAGAGATCTTCAGCCAGGAGAAGAGGAGAGACACAGGGTAAGTCAATGCAGGCAGCCTGGCAAAGTGCTCCCGCACAGACACCATGGGACACAGAAGCTCAGTCAGCGCTGGATCAGAGACCGGCACCAGCGCTCTAGGGACTCCTGAAAACTACTGGAAAGAAGAAGAGGCACATTAGTAGAGCTCCGACAGGGTCCCACCTGTATGGAGTGAAAGGATGAGAGCATTAAGCTTGTAGGGATCAGTCCATATGTCATTTTTTATTTGTCACAGTGAAAAGAGAGTCTATTAAGAGTTAACGTTAAAGTCAATGCGTTTCAGGTGTCATACACACATCTCCCTTCATCAGGGTTTAGCTTCATTGTGAAAGTTGTCTGGCTGCCCTTAAGACTTAAAGGGTTATTAAACCCTTGCATGTTTTTGCATATATCTACTGCTAGCATCAGAGCAGAGCTTCCTCCTCTTGTCTGCTGGGACATCAGAGAAGAGGAGGACAGAGGAGTCAGCGCTGGATCGGAGACCCGCACGAGCGCTGGGGGACAGCTGAAAACTACACTAAGGCCCCATTCCCACTAAGCGACATACCTTTTGCAGTGGCTCCGCGTGGCCGGGATAACGCAACGCTCGGGGCGGCGTTCCAGCGACGGTATCGCGACCTTCACCGTTGGGCTCCATTAAAAAATAGAAAAATCGCACAAAATCCGCCGAAAAAAGGGTCCTGCTGGAGCGATTGCGACGAGCGACGGGCGACATGGAGCTAAGTCAGCTCCATTGAACAGCATTTGCCGACGGCTTCTCACGATATCGCGGCGGAAATCGCGCGATAAATCGCTTAGTGTGAATGGGGCCTAAAGAAGAAGATGATCGAGTAAGAGGCATCATTTAAGGTAAGTCCTTACAGCAGGATTGGGATGGGAGAAAAAAAAGTCGCTTTAACTAAGCAAGTTTCTAACTGACGCTTACACAGAATTAATTTGCAGAAATAAATAACCATCCAGATTTTTCTTGCACAAGCTTTAACCACATTGGCGGGTCATTAGACGGCTTTTTTTTCTGCGGGCGCGCACGGGCAGAAAAAAACGTCTGTTCTTTACAGCCGTTACCGGCTGTTTGACATACATATGATCGGTGGCTGTATGTATGTACTGGCTGGCTGCGCGCCCCCCCTCCTCGAGTGCCGCCGCCGCCATGAGTGCCACCCCCTCCTGACCCCTCACCTTCAATCCTGGGATCCGCTAGCCCATCTCTGGAGGGCGTCAGGAGATAAGATGGGAGGGAGTTCAGCATCTTCCTTCTTGCTGATCTCGCTCTGTACTGTGAATGTGGAAGTGATGTGTATTACATCACTTCCACATTCACCTGTCAGTCATCTGGCTGCTATAGCCAGAGAGAAGAAGCTGATGAAGCAGATCTCTGCTTCATCAGCTTCTTTTAGGGTCCCCAGGTGACATTAGGGGTCTTAGAGGCCCCTAATGTCTCCATAAAGAGGAGCTGTCAGTGTGCCTTTGCTATTATATAGAGGAATTGTTATTCCCGTATGTGATAGCAATAACATTAAGTGTAAAAAAAGTTTAAAAAAAATAAAAGTCACATATAAAAAAGTTTTCAAAAATGCCAAAATTATAAAGTCCCCCACGTTTACGCACATATAAACGTAAATGCGTGTTCGATGCGCTAGCGTGCGATTATATATATATATTATTTTTTTTTCACACAAAGTCAAAGTAAAAAAAAAACAAAAAACTTTTTAAAACTATTCTAGAACTGAACATAATAAAGAAAATATCATTTAAAAAAAAGTTCTATTCCCTCTACAGTGGACCTGGATTTGGCGTGAGCAGTGACGACCTCATCAGCAGTCAAGTCCCCATTGCAGCCCTGTGACCTGGGAATGCACGGACACCAGGAATTACTGGAACGCAATTGGACATCAATCACTTTAAATGCTGCCTCTTCCCATATATAACTCCAGCTCTCCTTCTCCTGTATGAGAGCACACACAGATATTGATCGCAGCTCCCTGGAAATGTTTTTTAAGGGATAATTATTTCTAAGAGGGGTTCTATTGATTTTTGTTAAATATGTTACATTTCTTCACTTTATAATGAAAATCAGGGAAGTTATCTTTAGAAGCTCGCATACAAGGATTCTGTTTCCTCCTGAGAATTCCGTTCTATTTTACAATGATACAAATTTATATCAGACATTAGATTTTATTCACTATAGCTCTGATGATCCTTACTTGCCACAAGAGATAATGGGTTTTTTTTTTTAAAGCAGCGAGAGCCAATGGGAAATAAACATTACAATCACGTGATGGAACATAAAGAGCAGTATGGTAGTTAGCTGCATTAAATATACAACCCCAATTCCCAAAAAGTTGGCACTCTGTAAAATCTACATAAAAACAGAATGTTTTAGAAATGTTTAGTAATGACAATCTACAAACAGATACTTCTAGATTATTGCCGGCTTTGTATTGTTTACATTCCTTATTCTTCTTTTCCTTCCCATTCTTCTCACAGTGGCCATTTTTACTAAGGGCAGATTCTGGAACTCTGGCACATGTGACTAGGACATGTGACCATGCACATCATGAAAATGGCTTTCCCAGAGATCTAGTGAGATTACAGATGAGATTTCGCCGAAAATGCTCTGGATGCAAAGCTTGGCCACATTACCTCACTATCGCCCAAGAGGACCAGGAACTGGGGAAAAAAATAGTTGTAAGTAAAAAAAAAAAATGTTTGCTTAACTAATGAATGTGAGATGATTTCATAACACTATGCAGAGCTGTATGCTGATTTTTAGTGAGAGGGGGTAAAAGGACACTATAATGTTTGGAGGTAAAGTAAATGAAACAGACGTCAAGCAGCCTGCTTAACTGGAACCTGGACCAATCATACTAATTCCCTCTCAGGATTCAGGACCCCTCTAGTTGTATCAGTCCAGTAGACACTTTGATCACCAATACTAAACCTTGATGAAGGGGGACCCTTTAAACCCCAACGCACATTGCACTTTTATGATACAAGATTCTGAATAAAATGACATATGGACTTTCTACATTCTGCTTTCCTCCTCAAACACCTAAGCTAGAAAATCAGTCATCGAGCTTTTTTCATGTTAAAGGAGAACTATGAGGGGGGTGCTTTTCACTCACTTCATAGTTCTAGCCGACCTGTGACAATGAGACTGTCACAGGTCGGCTCAGTAGATCGGGAGGTGAGCGAACACATACCGGCGTTCGCTCACTTCTCGATCCTGTCACGGCTCTCTGCCGTGACAGGGGAGGGGCTGGATTCCCCCCTCCCCGCTCCGATACGCCGGCGCTGACTGGCGGAACGGACAAGTGTCGGGATCCGCTTCAGCTGCGGCGTCTCAGTATACCGGGAGCTGTAGCTCCCTATATACTGAGCCTAGGGTGACGTGAGGACGCTAGTTTGTGTCCTCCCGTTACCCTAAGGAGAACTATGGGGAAAAGCCTTAACCCCATAGTTCTCCTTTAACTGATTCTGCTAAACTTGGTCAGGACATCTAGGCCTCATAAAATTCTGGTCACAAAAGGGTTAAATTACTATCCAAACATATATGATGATTTTGTAATCAATTCCCCACTGTTGCCAGTATCTTTGCTTTTTTAATGCCTTCTAGTGTTTCCCGGTTTCTGCACTGTAAGTGGCCTAATAAATGTGGCTCCAATGAAAGATAAAAATCATAAAGTGCACGCATGTGTAAGTGTAACATTTGCGGGTATCTAGCAGTATACGAACAGACCGCACTATCCAGAGAATTCCAATACTGCAGACTTTATTGAAATTCACTGCAAATCCAGTATATCAGTGGATAAAAGTGCTTTAGAGGTTGTAGCTGGTTGGGGGTGCGCAATGCTGGCATTTGTTGCTTTATACACTTTTATTCACTGATATACAGGATTTGCAGTGAATTTCAATAAAGTCTGCAGTATTGGAATTCTCTGGATAGTGCGGTCTGTTCGTATACTGCTGCATTCTAAGGTGGAGACGCACCTATTAGACCAGCACCCGGGGAGTCCTGATGGTGGCTAAGGAATTGGAGCGGTGAGATTTCCCTTGGTTCTAACATTTGTGGGTATCTATTAGCCCTCTCAGAGAGCTCAGTGCTCCCCCAATAATGCCTTCATCTACTTTTTTCAGGCATCATCCAGGTTTAGAATCTACTGAATCTACCCCTTGCCCGCAAATAAATGGATGCACCAATACCAGTTTTGCGAGTACGAGTACTGATACATTTTTGTTTATTGTCATGTGATAGTTTTTCTAAAACAATACAGACTAATGATTTCAGGACAGTGGTGGGGAGCCAGAGCCCGTTCCCAGCTGCAACCTCTGCAACCCTGGTAGTTCTCATGAAAATGCCAAGTATCTCCACTGGTACTCAAAAAGTATCTGTGCATCCCTATCACCCATACTGCGCGAAGCGAAGCTGCATACTAGACATGTGCAATTTGTTTAATTCCGAATTGAAATTCGTACGGATTTCTGTAAATTCGGACATTCTGATGCATCCCAATTTCTGAATGACATAAATAACGAATCCGAACGAATCCAAATGATTAATACATTTGATACATCCAAACTTAAAGGAGAACTATGGGGTTAAGGCTTTTCCCCATAGTTCTCCTTAGGGTAACGGGAGGACACAAACTAGCGTCCTCCCGTCACCCTAGGCTCAGTATACCGCAAGCTGTAGCTCGCGGTATACTGAGGCGCCACAGCTGAAGCGGATCCCGACAATTATGTCTGGATCCGCCCAGCTGCGTGACTGACAGCTGGCTCTGCCTATCTAGAGGCAGAGCCAGCTGTACCCGCCTCCTCCCCCATCCGTTCCGCCATTCAGCGCTGGCGGATCGGAGCGGGGAGGGGGAATCTAGTCCCTCCCCTGTCACGGCAGAGAACTGTGACAGGATCGAGAGGTGAGCGAACGCCGGTATGTGCTCGCTCACTTCCCGATCTACTGAGCTGACCTGTGACAGTCTCATTGTCACAGGTCGGCTAGAACTATGAGGTGAGTGAAAAGCACTCACCTCATAGTTCTCCTTTAATTCAGAAACGAAACACAACAAGTGGGAGAGCTGTCATTTACCGCTCTCTGGCTTCTCTGACTTGTATATTGTTACAAAATGTAAATAATGAAAGAAGCCGAGGGATCCGTGTTATTCTGTAACAGCTTCTGCTTCTTTGAGGACACTTCCATCCCCAATGTAAAGAATCTGACAGCTGTCACAGAATACACAAAAGTGTTTAACTGTTCACAGAAATAATAATCTTACCAGGCCCTTTAGGTCTGGTAGGAATGTTATGGGGGACCCCATGTAAAAAAAAGAACAAAAAAACAGCGTGCGGAGCAATTGCCAGCTTGCTATTGGCTATTGCACTTTGAAATAGCCGATAGCAGAATGGCTGCCTCCGCCTGCCTTCTGTCAGTCCCAGAGTAGCGGACCTGAGAGAGAGAGTTTTCTTTCATGTCCGCATCTCTGCTGATTGACAGAAGGCAGTGGGCGGAGCAATAGCCAGCCTGCTATTGGCTATTGCAATTTAAAATAGCCAATAACAGAATGGCTATTGCTCCTGCAGAGGAGCGGACTGGAGAGAGAAGCTTCTCTGTCAGGTCCGCTCCTCTGTGACTGACATCAGGCAGTGGGTGGAGCATCAGCCAGCCTGCTATTGGGTATTTTCATTTTAAATAGCCAATAGCAGGCTTTGTTTATTTCTGCCCACTGCCCGATGTAAGCATTCCATTGGGGAGTTTTTTTTCCAATTGTCGGCCGACACTGGAATGACTTTGTGGCACATTTTTAAAAATGTATTTTAAATAAAGGAATTGTCAAAAATGTGTGTTTTGTTTGTTGTTCAATTAAAGGATTTTTTTAAGGTGTGATGTGTTTATTTACATTTTATTTAACCCTTTACTGAATGGGAAGGCGTACAAGTACCCCTTACTCATTCACAAGGGGGAGGGGTGGCATTTGGGTCCCCTCTTTATGAAAGGGGGTACCAGGATGCAGATGAGCCCCCTGCCCACAGACCCCCACAACCACCGGGTCAGGGTTGTGGGGAGGAGGCCCTTGGCCCCATCGGCATGGGGACAAGGTGCTTTTACCAAGGGGGCACCCCTGCAAAAGGACCCTCCCAATGCCGAGGGCATGTGGCCTGGTATTGTATGGCCGCCCCCCCCCCCCCTTTTCTGCCTTGCCAGGCTGCTGCACAGATTAAGTGTCTGGCAAGGGACTTTAGGGGGGATCCCACTTTTTTTCTTCATTTTTTAGGTGTTGGGGATCCCCTTAAAATACCTACCAGACCTAAAGGGTATGGTATTAATTGCCAGGGAACCACACGCTGATTTGTTTGTTTGTTTTTTACGTCAGTGGGACCCCCACACTTTTTTTTTGTGGTGTCAGAAATTAAAAAGAAACAAAGTAAACATGTAATGTCACTTTTCTGCAGTGAATTTTAGTTCGTAATAATCATTTAACTCATCCGAAATGAACGAAATTCGGATTAATCTGAATCTGCATGAACGAACTGACTTTGATCCGAATCCTGAAAATGAAATAACAAAACGAAACGAAACAAATTTTTTTGGTTGCCCCTGACCGCCTGACATCGTGACATCTTGTGTCCGGGTTTCAACTGGCTTGAAAGCCGGACAAAGCACATACAGGACTCAGCAAACCTACTGCTGCAGGAAATCGCAAGTTCCTGAAGCAGGGATCCCTAAATGCACCTACATTGTAGGGGTGAATGGAGCCTTCATCTAGTCAGCACAAACAGCTTATTCAGACTTTCTCAATATTTAGGGGGTTAATCACAAAGCTAGCCGAAGGATCAGCTGTAGCTCCGACTGATCCTTCGGCTGATCCTTCGGCTAGCTTCAGTTGCATGTGCCCTTCGGTTCAGTCGCTGATGAGTGATGACCCCTGATCAGTGGAACCGAAGGGCTGTTGTACGGGCTATTCACTATAGCCCGTATAGTTACCAAAGACAGCCGAGCCGAAGGCATATGCTTCACCTCGCAAATGACAACTGGGCCGAACCAACCGTGACCTCACAGCTGGCTCCGCCCAGTTGTAATGACAGATTAGATTCCACAAATGACCGGTGAAGGCTGAACTGTCAATCAACAATGACAACTGGGCGGAGCCGGCCGTGACGTCCTGGCCGGCTCCGTCCAGTTATTAATTGGCCAGGACCTGCTAGAAGACTCCAGCAGGTCCTGGCCAAATGTTTTTTTTGTTTGTTTTTTTAATTTAAAAAAAAAATTTATTTTTTTTTTTTAATTGATTATTTATTTACATTTTTTTCTACTTTTTCCCCCCTACTTTTTTCATTGATTTCCTATTCTGCTCGGTACTAGACATGTGCGATTTGTGGATTCGGAACATCCGAATTTCCGAAATGTACCATGTCTGAATTCATCCAAAAGCATCCGAATCCGAAATTCTGGATCCGAAATTTCGGATTCGGAATTTCGTAAACAGTACGAATCTCGTCCTAACAGAAACTAAAGTAGAAATTTACGATAATGAGTTCAAAAAGAGGATTTCATAGCATGTGAAGATAAAAACAAAACATTACTTCATGTTCCTGTGCATGCACCGTCAACCTTTAAACAGATAAAAAAAACTAAGAAAATTATTTTAATGTCCCTTTAATAGTGAAGACTAGAGCACAGCAACCAGAAATGTCAATTCTGCTACGTACGTGTTCGCGCTAAACCCCAAATTTCAGAAATTCACCTGAATTCCGATCGGAATCTGAAAACCCAAAACGAAACACATACAGGACCCGATTTCGGAAATCCAAAATAAACGAAATCTGAAACTAAACGAATTTTTTGCGGCTGCACATGTCTACTCTGTACCACAGAGGTACCACGCTCGGCGGCATGCGGCTATTCACTCACTGCCTTACTATGTGAATAAGGGCGAACGGCAGCGAGTGAGCTGCCGGAGCTTCGGCTCAGCTGATCCAGATGTTGATGCCGGAGCCAGCCGATGTACGGCTGAAATCAGCCATACCAGCCTGAAGTGAATAGCCGAACAGCGTTCGGCTCACCTCACTTCACCTTCGGCAGCTCAGTGAATAACCCTGTTAATGATTTTGTTGCGCCTCTACATAAGAGCACAGATTGCTGTGGATGTGATCATATTGTAACCTCAAATTGTTCTTTGTGTGTCAATAAAGATAATTCTGAAAATGATCATTGTCTCCATTGAGTCATCCCTGGTGCCTCTGCTAAGACTAATCCACTTCTTATGTCGTTTTACTTTAATCACAGTTATGTTGGCATTAATAAACAGATTTCATGGACTTAACCTTTAGCACAAGATTTGGACGTTTCGGATGTTTTTGCTTTCTGGACCTGTGCTGTTTGTGTTTTGCTGTTGGCAGCACATCGTCCACTAATGATGCACTTTACATTTGGCATGTCAGCAGAAACATCAGCACACAGCTCATAAAAGAGATGAAGGAATAGTTCAGCTGGACCATTATATTAACTCCCAGAGCACTTCTCTGGTGATCTCACCATAAATAGTGTCAGCTCGTCCTTACGTAAGTCGGAACAGCCAACGCTATCATCGCAGAGCATGCAAACAATACAGAGTCTTGGCGCAAGCCTTTTGGGGATATGACGTGGTGCGTCTATCCTCGGCTTCAAACTTTTATACAGAGCCAGCCAGAAAATATACAGCAGGCGTTCTGCAGATTCATAACTGGGATCTGTCTAGATTAGATTCAGTTGCAGAATAACGAAAGGAGATAATCAGCCCTGATCCCCCTACACCTCGGCAACCTAAGTGGCCATGCCAAGCCATTTTCAGTGGCACCCTGCAGCTCAATGGTCACATGTCTACAAAATAATTTGATATTTCTCAGACGGTAGTGAGGTTTGTGAAATATTATCTGGTCTGTAGTCTCATTAACGTTTATTATAGTCATTTTTTTTTTTTTTAAATGAATAAATTAGTAAATAAAAAATATTCGGCATGTATGTGCCTCTCATTAAGCCGCTGCACACACAAAAGCGTTTTACAGATTACAGGACTTGAAACAAAACGATCCAAAGTTTTCTTTTCTGACCGATCCGGAAAACTTTGAGACCAAATATATAAACAAGGGGGAAGTCTAAGATGTCCCGCTGGTGCTTATTAAGAATTATTCTAGTTTGTCAAAGATACCGTGCACGAGTGTCCCCATACCGCCTACAGGTATCTCTACGGGAGGACCAAATATGTGACCACACCAGGCAATGTTTATAAGCACACAGTTTATTCAAGACAGCGAAAACAAGTATCCACAAACAAATAATAATAAGCGACTAAATGCAAACACAAGCACATACAAAAAGGTAACAGGTGCCCTGGGGAGCAAAGTAACACAGGGGGAGCCAAGGAGGCAACAGGACTCAGGACTCAGGTAATGGCAACAGGATACTGAGGCAAAATCCACACTGCAGGGAGGGATTAAAGGAGAACTATGGGGTTAAGGCTTTTCCCCATAGTTCTCCTTAGGGTAACGGGAGGACACAAACTAGCGTCCTCCCGTCACCCTAAGCTCAGTATACCGCGAGCTGTAGCTACTGCTCGCGGTATACTGAGACGCCGCAGCTGAAGCGGATCCCGACAATTATGTCTGCATCTGCCCAGCTGCGTGAGTGACAGCTGGCTCTGCCTATCTAGAGGCAGAGCCAGCTGTACCCGCCCCCTCCCCCGTCCGATCCGCCAGTCAGCGCTGGCGGATCGGAGCGGGGAGGGGGGAATCCAGCCCCTCCCCTGTCACGGCAGAGAGCCGTGACAGGATCGAGAGGTGAGCGAACGCCGGTATGTGTTCGCTCACCTCCCGATCTACTGAGCCGACCTGTGACAGTCTCATTGTCACAGGTCGGCTAGAACTATGGGGTGAGTGAAAAGCACTCACCTCATAGCTCGCCTTTAAATACCTCCCAGGTAGCACCAGGTGGTGATTAATCGTCGACAGCTGGGAGACACCCGCAGGTGAGCACTGGACTTGCAGGTTCCAGCACCACCCAGTGGTGGTCTGGTACCTGACAGCTCCTGGCTGCCTGGAGACACCTGTAGGTGAGCGCAGGAACTGCATGACTTGGTTCCAGTGCCACCTGGAGGTGCTATGTCCCCTGACATAGTTATTATATGATTATGCAAAAACAAAATAGGTTTTCATAGTTCTCAGTGTCCAAACACCATAATGCTGCATGTGCTTGGATGCATGACACGTAAGGTCTTTGAGGACCCATTCACACTTGGCCTGAGCGTCTCTGGTGGGTTTTTTTGAACGTTTTCATCGAGTGTTTGTACCAACGTTTTTGCACGCATTTAAGGCTTGAGGGTTTAAAAAAAAAATTATTTTTACTATTTATTATTTTTAGCTAATGAAAGGCTAGTTACTAGGCAAGAAAAAGCATGGAAGACGAGCAGACCTCAAGTGTTTTTTATGTGCCCAAGTTGAAGTGGCCAAAGTGCTCGAGTCAAAAAGCAGCTCATGTACTTTTTCGAGCCACAGTTGTTTTGCTACATTCAACAGAAAGTGCGAGCGTGAGAAGATGGATGCCGTTTAAATGGCAGTAGTACCCCTACATGGAGCTGACGAGTACAGGAAATTCTAGAGGCACTAGTAGTGCTGTGTGAACAGCATTCGCCTGGGTATACGTCAGGTGGAACTTTTAGAACCCCCTAGAGTTGGTACACTCACTCACAGTCTCTTACACTCAGCCACCACTAGAGGGAGACTCAACTAAAATCTACTTACCCTGATACACACAGGGGGATGCAAATCTTGTATTAAATCTGGTCCACTGTAAGTGCTCAGTCACAATAGATGCAGTGCGTTCCGGCCCGATTTTGTCCAGAACGCACTGCCTTGCATTGTGGCCGGCTCACTTTTTAGTGGGGTAGGAGGGGGCGTGGCGGGCCATTCAAATAAATGGGGCCGTAGCCACGCCCTCCGGGCCGCAATACAAGCACTATTTTGATCGAACCGCACAGGTCCGGACCGCAGGCACAATGTGCCTTGCGATCCCGTGCGGCGGATCGCATTTGCCGCCGGAGGGTGTGGCTGCGGCGCCATTCACTTGAATGGCCCGCCACGCCCCAACTTTCTCTTTCAGCCGTCCGCTGCACTTACAAAGAACACAAGGGCGCAGCCACACAATGCAATCTAACAGAAATTGGCGATTAGTGATTTACAAATGAGTTTATGGGTACTGATGATACAATACAACTATACGCGCAACAGTCTTTTTCTTTTATTTTTGTAAGATTTTGAAAATTATTCAATAAACACAAATTGACAAAAAAACAAAAATCCAGCTTATTAATGTTTGCACGCATTTAGGCAATTTTTGTGTGTTTAGTCATGTTTTGAGATTTTAATCAGATCTAAAGAATTCCATTTTCTCTCAAAGCCGCTAAACTGAACAAAAATGAAAAATATGACCCAGACCTGCTCCTTTTTGGATCATGACAGAGGTCTTTCCATTATTCCAGCAGATTTTGTCACACATGGAGACAGTGTGTAGCGCTCTCCACTGGTTGAATTGGGCCCTCCTAGCCTGTCTAGGGTACACAGTTCCAGAGCTGCTCCAAAGCACTTACTGACTTGCATACTGTTGATATTTTACTTGCAGGGAATTTACTTAGCAGAGACAAGGGTTAGAGTACGGGACACCCATAAACTTGCAGACTCCAGAATAGAGAGACAAAAAGTACTTTCATGTTGTTTTGGCTCTCTCTCTCTCTCTTTCCCTTCCACGGTTGGTTCCTCCTCTTCTTCTTCTCCTGGACTCTATGCTTCCTTCTCTTATTTATTTTCTTTTTTTATTGAGAAAAATCTGAGATGGGGAGGGGGGTGGTTACACAGATCATATGTTTCTCCCCCTGATGGCCTTCAACAATGTTGTTATTACTGTACTGTATTAGTTCTATCATCCTTTGGCGACTGGCACGCCGGTTGTCTAATGCTTGTAAACTGACAATTAATGTGGAAAAGGTTGCTGACCTCGGCTCTAAGCTGTCCATCTAATTGAAGAGAGAACATACTTTGAGTTGTTATTAAAGTTTTTACCTTGAAGTGATTGCCTCGGTAACTGTACAAGTCTGCATGAATACATTCCTGAAATCATCAACAATTTCTCAAGAAAGCTCCATCTTTAGTATTAAAATATCACCATTGGAGCTCCAGTCCGGTGACTTTGCCTAGGCTGTGATGATACTATCAGTCTCCTGCAGGTGTTCTATCATTCCATCGCACCCATGACTTTATCTGACTTCTGGGGGTGCGTGAAGGGCTCGGCCATGTGTGCAAGTGCACTGCATTACCAGGTCCGTAAATCTCATGGACCAACGCTGCTTCCATCGGACCCGTGACTTTAGCGGACTTCGGGGGGTTGTGGGGGCGTGGCAAGGGCTCTGTCGTGCGCTATCGCACAGCGGCACCAGGTCCATAAATCTCATGGACCAATGGGAATTCTTCTTAAAGGGTAATTCCCCTTTCCCCGGTGAATTTGGGAAAATGGAATTACCCACTCCAATCTGACCCCCTCTCCCCCTCCCCTTCTATACCTACCTTTGAGCGAATGCTCCTTCACCTCCGCTGGTGCCGGTGTCCAGCAGCACAGCCATGCGCTATGCAGTGGCAGAACAATCGCCATAGTGACCCAGGCGGCCACTATGGGGCCCAGGGCAGAGGGGCCCCGCCAAGGGCATCCCCCTGATGCCGTGTGGGCCGCCTGGGTCGCTATGGCATCTCACGCTGCTGGCTGTCACTGGCGGCTGTGAGGAGGATGCGCCGCTGTTCACATCACTGGCAACCTGTCGGAGGAGGAGGAGGCTAAGCCCGGCAGCGAAGGAGGAGGTGGGGCCCAACGATGGAATAGGTGGGGCCTAGTGATGGAGGAGGTGGGGCCAAGCGACGGAGGAGGCGGGCCTATCAGCAACCATGGAGGAGGAGGCGGACAGTGGACCGGGGCTGACAGGTAAGAGGGTTTGAGCAACCCACCTGAGACCCTGCACAGCCCACCATAGAGAGTCTATGGTGGGCTGTGCAGGGTCACTCTCAGGTGGGCTGTTTGGGTTATCAGGTGGGCTGTGTGGGATCCCAGGTGAGCTCTGCAAGTGGCATAACTAGAAATCATAGTGCCCCATACAAAATTTTGCTATGGGGCCCTGTGATTTCTAGTTATGCCTCTATTTTGCTCGCAAATGGCGAACACTTATGGGTCAGTGTGGTTTGGAATTAACGTTTAACATGACACAGACCAAAAATTAAAACTTGACAGGATTATAAAACTTAAAAAAAGAGTCTTGACTCCTCATATACTTTAATCTTTAACCTCTGCTTAGACATGTTTCATCATATTCCCAGTCTGAATTGCCCGAGTATATGACAGGATCACTTTAAGAGCCCATTTACTTCTTTGCAGAGCGGTAAGGCACATGCATTATGTTGCACGTTAACGTGTTGCCATAAGGCAGCCCATTCAAAATGAACCCTAACCCAATGAACTCTAATGTGCATGACCCTTTTTTTGTAAAGCAACATAGTAGTGTGGTGCTGTGAGCCGTAACATGCTCCTTATGGCATTAGGGTGCCATTCAGAATTAATAGGACCGCAATGCATGTTATGTTTGCAGGAACACAGAAGTGTGAATGTGCCTTTCATCAATCTGATTGGACTTTTTTTTAGCACAGCTTGAGTGTATTATATATATTAGCAGTTCAGAGATTGATTTTACTTGTTGTCTGAAATCTGTTATTAATACATCGCTCCCCATGGTAATTAGTGATCCCCTGTAGTTTCATTATGAAATGGGTTTTTACTCATGGTATTTCTCCATATTGCTAGTAAAATGCATGATGAAAGGTATAACTCAACAGGTATCGCTCAGCGCAGAGCAGAAGCCATCTTGTTCTCCAATACAGGTCATAAATAAGCGCAATTTTTTTTTTTTACCAGATATGAGGCTCTCCATTATGTTTCTGTGTAATTGGTGGTATCCATCACTTCCCGTTAAATCAAGCCTATGTTCGACAGGAGTTGCGTTTCCAGGGCATGCCTGTTCCGTACTGTGAAAATGATGTACATTGTGGTCTTGAATTACCCTGGCAGTATATTACCATGTCATTACTCTTATCGCTGTTATTACATGGAAGACGTGCCAACTTACAGCAGAGCAAAAGGCGAGCGCGGTTCCTTGGCAGTCAGGCGGTGATTTATTGTTTCAATGAAATTTCCGTTAGGAAAGGTCGTGACCTGCCATTACATTTCTGTGCTCCTTCAGTGCTAAAATATATTCCCTTTGCATCATTACGAGAAGTTCTTGGCGCATGTAGGATCATCATAAAAGTAATTAAAAAAGGACATAAGGAAATCGGATTTCATGGCGAAAATGTGGGACTAAATAGAAACTTAATGGTTTTGGGTCAATTTTTTTGCCTAATCACTAAAATGTCATATCAGCTTTAAAGCCCAACCCAGACTTGCCAGCATCCCATCCTCCTCCACTAGAGCGCCCCCACACTCATGAAAAAGATCAATATAGATACTTTTTTGCCTGGTGCCTACGTTCGAATGAAGTCTTGGGTCCTCTTTACCCTCTTCTTACTCTGGCAGTGGTTACATCCTAAGTGTTGCATGAATAGTGCTCGGTGGGCATTAGAGGGGACCTTGAGCAAAATAACATAAAGATTGTCCAGAGCAGCACAGCCCTCTTAAGCAAAAGGCCACATGACTTTGTGGGTTGATATAAGGGAAATGCTGG
>NW_017307434.1:0-38525 GCF_000935625.1 Nanorana parkeri | reverse complement strand
GAAATGGGGGGGGGGGGGGGAGTGTAGGGTTTAGCTAAGTACCATGCAGGAAGAGAAGGAGCACAGACAGGCGAACAACAATTGTGACGGAAGATTGTCCCACCCTCCCTCCTTTTCTTTTTTGTTGGGTTAGAACTTGTTGGGTCTGTGGGAATGGGAGCTGAGTTGGGTATTCAGGATTTTTATTCAAAGCAATGGTGGGTCCTTGACGGTGCCAAAAAAGGAATGGAACTCGTATTTGTAAGGTTATATTTGGGATGGGTTGTTGTATGCAGGGCCATAACTACAGACCTAGGGGCCCCATAGCAAAAATGTGCTGGAGCCCCATAGCAAAAATGTGCTGCCCCCCCCCCCGATGACCTCTCTCTGAGCTGTAAGTAATGGTGCCAAGATCACAAAGGTTCCTCTTGTGCATCTGAAGTCGCCTCTACACGGTAGACTTTACAGGAGATTAGAGTTGCCATCAACTGCAATCACTCCAACCCTTAATGATACAGTACTGTGTTATCTTCACATGTTTATTTTCCTCAACAACCTAATGGGACCCTCTTCCACCCCCAGGACTTATAGCAGCTGCCTGGGCTGCTATAGTTATAGTTGCACCACTGGTTGTATGCAACCTCTGCATAACCTATGTTTGAGTTCCAACGGGAGTTGAAGAAGGGAGGGATCACATATTATGACAAGATCTTTGAACTCTGTCACTGTGGTGTACCCACTGAGCTGGTGTACAAGGGTTGGTGACTGATATGGGTGACCAACGGATAAGAATTTTGGTAGCGCTGTGAAGGACCTGCTTCATTTGCATAACCTTTTTCTGCTAGATGTTTTGAGAAATCTTAGCATGGTAATGTTATTATTATGTTAATATTGGAAAAATGTTAACTTATTTCTTGGTATTCAAGCTGCTTGCAAGAAATATTTCAAAGAAAAATCTACATTTCCTTTCAATATTCGTCCCTACCTGAGTCATGTCCCATTTACTGCCTCCCACCTCCACAATACTTAAAAACATAATTTTTTACATTTCATTGCTTATAAGTACTTTTTTTTTCTTCTTTCACTTGGACCCTCGCCCTTTTTCAATTCTCACTTAGGTGAGAGTGATGTATAAAGCCCACTACTGCAAGTCACAATTAGAAGAGGACAATGCAGGAATTGCTGGGCTCGTATGTTTATTCAGCATTAAAGTGACACTAAACTCAGGAGTAAAATCTTAAAAACACCTTCAAGTACCTTAAAGGAGAACTATGAGGTGAGTGCTTTTCACTCACCTCATAGTTCTAGCCGACCTGTGACAACGAGAATGTCACAGGTCGGCTCATTAGATCGGGAAGTGAGCGAACACATACCGGCGTTCGCTCACTTCTTGATCCTGTCACGGCAGAGAGCCGTGACAGGGGAGGGACTTGATTCCCCCCTCCCCGCTCCGATCCTCCAGCGCTGACTGGCGGAACGGACGGGGAGGGGGCGGGTACAGCTGGCTCTGCCTCTAGATAGGCAGAGCCAGCTGTCACTCATGCAGCTGGGCTGATCCAGACATAATTGTCGGTATCCGGTTCAGCTGCGGCGTCTCAGTATACTGTGAGCTGTAGCTCGCGGTATACTGAGCTTTGGGTGACGGGAGGACGCTAGTTTGTGTCCTCCCGTTACTCTTCGGAGAACTATGGGGAAAAGCCCTGACCCCATAGTTCTCCGTTAACTGATAACAAAAATGTATCTTATTTGTGTATCATTCGGCTGTAGATCCTCAAATCATCTTTGAACTGGTGTCCTTCCTTCTGGAGGGGGGCTACTTTTGTTCCCCATGGTCCCTGTGTGTTGTAATGTAGTCACCGCTCCAAGCTCGCTCCCAGGATGGACTACAGTCTCAATACAAATTAGTAAACTAAATGGAGATTGTAATCCATCACAGGAGCGAGCTTGGAGCGGTGACTACTCTACAACACACACAGGGACCATGGGGAACAAAAGTATCCCCCTCCAGAAGGAAGGACAGTGTCAGCACCAATTCAGAGATGATTTGAGGATCTACAGCCGAGTTATACACAAATAAGATACATTTTTGTTCATAGTAGGGTCCCATAATGCATTTTTAAGATTTATCACCAAAATTTAGTGTCACTTTAAACAGCGAGAGAGGTAAAGGGCAAATCTTAAGGGAGAACTATGAGGTGAGTGATTTTCACTCAACCTCATAGTTCGTGTTGACGTGTGACAATGAAACTGTCACATGTCGGCTTAATAGATCGGGAAGTGAGCGAACACATACCGTCGCCCCACTCACTTTTACAGGAGGACGCTAGTTTGTGTCCTCCCGTGATCCTTAGGAGAACTATGGGGAAAAACACTGACCCCATAGTTCTCCTTTAATGTTAATGTCATCTCAAAAGTTATGTAGGTTAGGTGGGCTTTCTGAAGGAAAACAGCAAACTTAATCTAAAGAAGAACTTAAATATGGTTCAACATTACTCAAACATAATCTGTACTATTCACTAGGTAGCAGGTGGAAATCTTAAATACACTTTTAAAATGTTCCCTGCTAAAAAAAATACAGTATACTATAATCTTGAGGCATTGATTTGTATTTTGGCCAAAATATATAAGCTGACCACCTTCACCAAGAGTCCTCATGTCTGGTGAGTCATGCTCTTACCATTTCACAGTACAAAGAAGTGGTGTTGGAGCTGAGTCTGAGACCGCACCTAGGACACTACAGGATACACCGGACATGAAGGCTGCCAAAAAGCCTGCTAAGGTCCACCAAAAGCTTTTTCTACAGAGAACCTGTCACTTGGCCATTCAGGGCAAATGCTTACTTTCCTTGCACTCCATCCACAGATATCTACCTCCATCACAGCCATGAGTCTAATACCTTTGAAAGTTCCATGTTATTATTATTATTATTATTATACAGAATTTATATAGCGCTTTACAATATAAGGAAGACATTACAATTACAATACAATTCAAGACAAGATGGTAAGGAGGGCCCGGCCCCTGAGGGATTACTATCTAAAAGGGAGGGGCCAGTATACATGAGGAGGTAGCTGTGTGGGGATGAATTGTTTAAGAATGTGATAGTTGAAACTTTTACACGGTTTATGACCTACCCCATTTGACAGGTCAGCTGCTCCCCCATTAATCAGAAGCACCAAGAATTTCAGAGGCCTTTAATGAAGAATGGTGATCATGGCAAAGGTGAGAATCAGTGGGTGCAGCTTGGCTAGAGAGAACCTGTCACGTTCCAATCAACACATTGGCCAGAGCTAGGGGATACTTTAAATTACAACTGCAATATGTTAGATTGTTAACACAAGAAAGATCTGAAAATACCAAGCTCGTCTAGAATGTGTTAACATATAAATGCATTTGAAATTACAAATGTGAACACTTTAGAGAAGTTTTTGCGCCAGATCTTTTCAGATTTTGTAGTCAGAAAGGTTCTGTAGTGGCGACTGGCGAGCTCTGAACAGGAAGAATGGCGGAGACCAGCCGAGCTGCCTCTCCGATCAATGAAAAGTTAATATAATTACAGAATTTGACAGCTCATTGGAACAAATGCTCTGAATGTCAGTACTTTCTGCTAATCCCTCAGAGAACCACCAGTGCCGGGGATGCCAGAGAACTGAAATGTAATAAAGAACATGCGGGGAGAAAAAGAAAAAGAAAAATAGAAAGGGGATATAAGTCTTATTGTGTTAAAGTGGCTCTCTATTGTGTAAAGTAATGCTGCAGTTTGCTTGCAGACACCACACAGCACCAACTCTCACCTGCCCAATCTGCCAATAGAAAAAAACTGGTACTACGAATTAATTCAGCACTTGGTGTCTAAGTGGCCAATCACAAGGTTTAACTGTGTGACATGGGGCAGGGATGAGCTTGCTTAGCCCTGTGTACTTTCCGTTTTAATTAGGGAAAGCTCAGGTTCCGAACCTGAGCTCCTCTGAACCTGCAAGCTACATGGGG
Source organism: Nanorana parkeri (assembly GCF_000935625.1). Classification (NCBI taxonomy): domain Eukaryota; kingdom Metazoa; phylum Chordata; class Amphibia; order Anura; family Dicroglossidae; genus Nanorana; species Nanorana parkeri. Next base: position 34,556 of record NW_017307434.1, on the reverse strand, counting down.
CCCCCTGCCCAATCAGCTTTGGCCAGGGTTTTTCCCGGCCCGCAGCTGCACATAAACAAAGGGATGCTTGTGTTGATGTAATTGGCCTTATTTGGAAACATGGTTATATTAGGTCCAACTTTATCGACAGTCATAGTAAGACAACAGTCCTTACCGCTGATAAATAGATTGCACAAAAACACGTTTTATTGCTCATTTATCAATTAGGTTTCTGCCACAAGTGATGTCTGCGAGACACAGACATGGCACAGAAATTTAGGAGTATTTTGTGGGTTTAAGGGCTGCAGCATATGTGTGCAGTGTATACTACTCAGAGTCTATTTTATTATGTGCAATATTTAGCTCAATGCTTGTCTCTTTTCAGTGTACAACCCAGGCCCTATTTTGTTTAAAATTTAGTTTCCCTCTTTTTCGAAAGATGTGTAGACTTCTAAAATAAATGCAATACTTAACTACAAACATTGTTAAAATGCACTAAACCGTTCACATAGACATTTCTATTAGCACATTATTATTTTTAAAAAGGACGCAGAGTGATGAAAAAAGCACCCATGGGTTTAACCAATCGTTTTTTGCTTATTATGTCTTCCTGGTCTACGTAACTTGGGGCATGGTGGGCATACCTCCCAACTTTCTGAGAAGTGAAAGAGGGACACCTTGCAACTTAATGTATTTAGGTAATGGATACACCCCCTGCCAACCCCCAGTTACGCAGACCAATAAGAAAAGATTTGACAAAAATGATCGGTTAAACCCATAGTTGTTTCTCTTTACTATTATATTTCCTTTTTACTGGTTTTTCAAAATAGCAAACAGGATAATTAAGAGATAAGATGAAGGTTTTAGTGCAGAATTACACTTTTGGTAGTTATAGAACCTTTTCATAGATATCTGTACATCTGACCATAAACAGGGACAACTGAGGAGGAAATGGGCACAGCGGGATGTGGTTCCAAATGACAGACAGTCCCTCCAAATCAGGGACAATTTGGAGCTATAGGGGTGGGGGGTCTTTTCTTACATGCATCGTGCTAAAGGGTGTCCCTCTTTCCCATCTCTAAAGCAGGGGGGGGGGGGCACAAAAAACAAAGCTGCTGTGTTAATGGAGCATAGATATGAATTTTTAGGATAAAGGTGCACTCAGTGCAGACTCAGTGCACATTCCTGGTGTGGTTACCATAGCAAACAAATGTAGTCAGATGCTTATTATGGGTTATTGCACCGTGTGTACAGTGACTGTGTTATCGTATTAAATAAAAAAAGCATTGGGCCACAGTTAGGATTGGGTGCAAAGATAATTAGTAGTAAATAAAGAAGAGGCTGGACTTTGTATGAACCCAGTTCGCCTGAGTTTGCCCAAGCCCACTCTAATCTCTGTCCATCACCCCCCTACTCCCAACCCAATCAGTGGAAAGCAATTGAGGGGGCATTCCCTTGTGATGTATAGCTGCGGGGGGAGGAATATGCCTCCCTGCAACTGATTAGGTCGGGAGGAGAGGGGGGGTGGGGGCATCCCAACTTTTGAGCGGCTTGGCTGAACTGCATTCATACCAAGCCCAGCATCATCACCTTTGGTAAATAGTTCATGTAGTAATATGGTCACAGCTCTCAGAGCTCAGCTGAAAAGTTGCTAGTTAGAGCACACTGCAGACTAAATAAAGTGTGCACAGGCAGTTCTCAGCTTCTCTTATAGCTTAGCAATACTCTATAATGTGCTAAGTAGTAACAAACTATATTGAATTCCACTCTGAGTCTTCTCGTGAGTTGACACTGCCTGTTGATCTTGTTGAGTCAGTAAGTTGCCATAATGTCTGCACAGACTGGGTCTCAGAAGAACACTCCTGCATGTTTTAGGCAGCTGCTATGCTTGGGGCTGCTTTTTTCTTCTCAAGCCCCTCAAGTTGTCCCTCCTAACTGAAATTTTGGAAACTAGAGGTGGACAGTTGAACTAGGGAAGCTGTGGTTGATATTTGCATATATGTGTGGCTGAATTTGTAGAATCCCCATGCACTCTGAAGATAATATGAGCATGTAAACAATCTCTTTCTGCACTTTAAAGTACATGGTGGAAATACATAGAAAGTATATTCACTGCAATCCTTTATAGACAGTTGACAAACTTATTTCCTGTTTTAAGCAATTCATCTCCCTGGCTCAAAAATTCAGCTTCCTATATCACCTCCCTCCTCCTTTTGGACAGGAAATCAACATCATCATTCTGTCCATTGAGCAGGGAGCTGCCCCAGGAAGCAATAGTCCCTATACAAGGCAGGTAAAACAATGAAAAAAATGTAATGTAACCACACATTTCGCTGTTTGCCCGGAATAAATCCCCTTTAGGGTAAACAATAATAATTCAAAATGCTCTATTCAAATTTGCCATCATTTTCTTTACAAGGAGAACTATGGGGTGAGTTGTACACACAAGCACTCAGCACAGTATGAACACATGACTACAGGAACATCTTTGTGTATCTTCCCAGAAGAGGGTGCTGATAGCTGGTAGTTATGCAGGATTGAAGCTAAAGTAGCTGGAAGAACATCTACATCAGCTTCCGTGTGTACAAACCTTAAAGAAGAACTATGAAGTGGGTGATAATTTCCAATCATCCTCATAGTTAGAGCCAACCTGTGACATTGAAACTGTCACAGGTCGGCTCTATTGAGCGGGAAGTGAGCGGAAACAGACCGCCGCTCGCTCACTACCCAATCATCTCCCTGCAGAGAGCGGTGACTGTCAGTCACCGCTCCCCACAAGGATCCCCCCCCCTCCCCTCTCCAATCCTCCAGCACTGACTGGAGGAATGGAGAGGGAAGAAGGTGGGCACAGCTGGTTTTGCCTCTAGATAGAGGTTGTCAATCAGCCGGCTGCGGCGCTCTCAGCAGATAGCGGGCAATAGTTTTGGGTCATGGGAGAACATTAGTATATGTCCTCCCATGACCCTAAAGAGAACTAAAGGGGGAAAAAAGGATACCTCATAGTTCTCTGTTAATGGGACTCTGCAACTAGTTACACAAGGCTAACAACACTCTCTATAACCCATGCGGCAGCGCTTGGGCTTGGCAGTTGTCTGCTTGGGCACACAAACATCAACTTTTCATACATTTTAAATGGGCTGAAGAACAGGACATGAAGAACAGGACATGCAGCATCTTTCCTGACACAGCGCACCACAACACATGGTAGTACATTGAGCCTGTGATGCTTTAGTAAACAGGAGTGTCAATTAAAATGTATGACAGCATGGTATATAATAATAAACACACACACTCTAAAACATTTTTGTCTCCCTCCTCATGTATCACCTCCCCCTCCCTTTTAGATTGTAAGCCCTCAGGGACAGGGCCCTCCTTACCATCTTGTCTTGAATTGTATTGTGGTTGTAATGTCTGCCCTATATTGTAAAGCGCTGCGCAAACTGTTGGTGCTATATAAATCCTGTATAATAATAATAATAATCATCATTTTTAAAAAGAGTAGATTGGTATTTTTAAACAAATTTCACCTAAGCAGGTCAATAAGCGGAATTGAAAGTTTTGGCTGTGGCAAAATCTGGTAACCGAAATCGCTCCACTCGTCCCCAATTGAGGAAAACTGGGAAGAGAGTCACATGCTTTCCCATACTCAAAAAAACTATTGTTTTCCAAGACTCCGGCAGCGAATGTGGAGGTGTGCGAGTGCTGGAATCATCCCAAAACGCTACTTCTTATTTTCTTAGTTTCCACTTTAATAATTGAATGCATGTCTTCACCATCTCTCGAGTATTTCGTGCATAGCACTCCATACATTTACATGCAGACTCATTCGTTCACTCCAAGCACGCAATGCACAAAAAAATTATGTTTATTTTCTTTGATAATTAAATTATTATTTTTAAATAACAGAGTATGTCATTCTGGTTTACCAATTTAAATTGCTCCAAATGTGCTTCATATTTTACTCAGCTATTTATTAGGTCATCATTCATCTCGCAGAATAGCAGAGGAGGAAAGGAAGAAGGAGGCTTGGATGATGAGCGCAGCAGACATAGAAGTCAATCATGACCAAGACTCTCATGTGCAACACTCCTCTCTTATGGCTGGAGTGTAATAAGCTATAATTATCAATCAGGATAAGTGTCTTCCCACTTATAAGACTCTTTCTAAGTGTCCAGGAGAATGAAAGCAATGTAGAAATTGACAGACGTTTTGTCAGCGATTCTATGTGCTCTGTGCTCCCAAAGGGACTTACCAGCGGAGGAGGAATTTTATATATACTGGCCCTTGTTTAAAGGCCTTAGCAGTCTAAAACCGATATTTCATTTTTTGGCAGATGGCTGTTGGTTTAGTATAAAAGAATATTATGGGTGACTGCTCACATAGACATTAAAAATACGACTTAAACACCAAGCAATGAAATGTACATACACCAAGCTAAAAGGCGTATAAAAAAAGCCATATACTATGCTGTCAATGGTGAGAAGGCAGCATATGAAAGGGTGTTCATCACTGGAATCTATGTTCCAAGCATAGTGGTGTGGTACAGAGAATAAGTGTGATCATCTTGTACATCGGCTAGTGTTTGGACTTCTAACGGCTCTAAGAATCATACATGGGCAGAACTATAGTCTCGCCACGCATATGCTTTTAACAAAGTAACTTTTAAGTAGGGTATACACGGGTAAACTTTCAAACAAACGTTCGTAAGAAAAATCCCATCGGAATATTCGATAATGCCATCAGACACTTGGACGGCTATTCACAAAGCTAGCCGAAGGATCAGCCGTAGCCCCGGCTGATCCTTCGGCTAGCTTCGGCGGCCGGAGCCCTTCGGTTCAGTACGGGCTATTCACTGTAGCATTTAACATTTATCATGTAACATTTATCATTTATTTACATTTGTAAACATTTTTTTTCTACTTTTTTTTTCCAAAAGTTTTTCACTGTTTTTCAATTCTGCTCGGTACCACGGAGCTACCGAGCAGAATAGCGCTCGGCGGCAGTCGGCTATTCACTCACTGCCATTCGGCCCCTATGAGGTCGGTTACTCACTCGGCTGCCTTTGGCAGCTTTGTGAATAACCCTCTTGTTGATTTTTGTTCAAAAGTTTGTTTGATTTTCATTTTCATTTAACATTCAATTTTGAATGGATTTTCCCAAACGAAAACCATTTTCCAACATGCTCCTTCAAATCTTTTCGTCACTTAATTTGAAATCAATCATCGATTTGACCCCATCGACAATTAGAAAGTCGAACGAACGTTCCGAAATCGATTTTGTTTGTTCAAAATGTTAACTGTGTAGACCTTACTTTAGTCTCCTTCAGGGCCTGTACACACCAAAATCAGAAGGAAATCGCAAGTCAACGGGGTGGCGGGGGGGGGCTGTCCATTGACTTGCAGTTTCAACTTCTGTTGACTTTCGTTCTGTTGCACTTTTCGTTTTCTTTTTTACCAATCTTTATTTTAATTAACATGTCCCGAGTGGATTAACATCTATGTAATGGAACTTTGTTCCATTACATTGGCTGGTGCTGGAAAAAAGAAGAGCATGCTCCACATTTTTTTCATCGCACTGTAACGAATCACATCGGTGTGAACTGGTCCCATTCACACCCAGTAATTTTTTGGTGCCCTTGCACTAGCATCCATTGAAAAACAGATTGCACTGCAATGGATTTGGTGTAACCATTTACGTTATTTTTTTCCTATGTGGTATGTGCAGTAACAGCAGTTAGACCTAAAAGGAGAATGTTTTATGAAATAACTTACTTTCATATCTATCCATCAAGTAGAGCTCTAGTCTCCTTTTCACATGTTTGGGAGGCTACTCTGCCCTGCTTTCTTTAAAGGATAAGTTCACCTTTTGCAAAAATTAAATAAATGCATAATTAATAATATATACAAAATATGCATTTCATTTTCTTTAATATTTGCATTGAAGCCTGGAAAGCATTGCAATTGTAATCACTCGATCACAGCTACAAAGCTCGGGCTTCTTCACATTCTCTCCCAGGCAGAGCTCCGTACTGAGGTACAGAGTTTCAGTTAGGAGAGATGGGGAAAGACGGGTGGACGTCAAACTGCAATAAATCACCTCATACAGCTAACAGCTGTCCTTGCTCTAGGTAGAGCTGCCCATATTCCCCCATCTACCTAGAGGGAGGATGTCTGGATGCTGTATGAGGTGATTTACTGCAGTTTGACTTCCCCCATCTCTCCTAACTGAAACTCCGTACATAAGTATGGAGCTATGCCTGGGAGAGAATGTGAAGAAGCCTGAGCTCTGCAGCTGTGATCGAGTGAACATATCCTTTAAAAAGAAAAACTAGCAGTGCTAGTGTGTTTCTACTTTTCCAATCAATAAGCAAAAAACGTGGAGAAAAGGGTTTTTGGAGCGATATAGCAGACCATACGTAAAAATATATCAAATTTATTGTATAAAAAATGAATTGCAGTAAAAGCATTGCTTGGTCATTACAGCTGATGGAATTCATAAATAACATTATTACATACATACATGGATGCAGTATTCCAATTTAGACCAACATGGTTCATCCCTCATCATTGACTAGCCCAACATACATAAATTCATTTGTTAAATTCTAAAACCTATCCGCCATGATTTGTTGGTGTGTTCTTCAAACTGTATTCCAGATAATTCATCCAAACATGATTATATCCCTATGTGTTTCGCACTCAAGCTTCTTCAGGGGATGGGATTCATCTATTAAATGGAGATTATGCATATTGTTATTATATATAATTGGTTTGGGTGTGCCCATCTTGATGTCATGCGTATGATGAGTGGGGAGACATAGTGCTGCAATTAACCCAGTGTGCGGAAAACCACACACAGAGCAGGCATCTGGTACTCACCTACATAGAGTACCTGGAGGTGGCTTGACGTGAGGAGGATCGGGATGAGATGGTACTTTTCCAATCAAATGTAAATATCCCCCCACTCTGTGTTTCTCATGTGTTCCCATTCACACAGCATACTTAAAATAGTCAAAAAATATTACTTCACTTTCTAGTTGTTTGTTTGAAGCAGGATTAAAGTGACATTAAACCCTCAGATTTTTTAACATAAAACAATACTGTAATGTGTGCCTTACTGTAATCCATGGTAGTTTCCCTTCTCTTTGCTCCTCTTCCGTCTAAATCTGTATCTCTTCTCATGCTGGGCAGAACTTCTGTTGGAAGAGCAGCAAAGAGAAGGGAAACAACCATGGATTACAGTAAGGCGCACATTACAGTATTGTTTTATGTTAAAAAATATGAGGGTTTAATGTCACTTTAAGCATGGGACCTACAGGCAGCTTCTAGTGGTTAGAACCAGGGCCGGTGCTAGGATTCTTGCCTACACAGGCAAGGTGCATTTTTGCGCCCCTCTCCCCGACCCCCTGTAAAAACAGGGCATTTTGACAAGTACTTGTACTTGTCAAAATGCCCCGGTGTTTGCGCTATGGTTTTTTTTTTTTTTTCCACTTACCTTCGGCGTGGGAAAACAGCGGCGAGTCAGCGCTGGTCCGGTGGGAGGAGCTCCAGGTGGGGTCCTAATTTAGCTGGCCGGCAACTGCCTGAGGTGCCGCGCGTGTTTTTTCCGCCCTCACCCTGCAGCGCCCTCAGGCGGCCGCCTGACTTGCCTTGCGGTAGCGCCAGGCCTGGTTAGAACAGATGCCAGTGTAGTGTTCACCACCCCGAGGGAGCCGCTGTGAATTTTCGAGTTTTTCTGTCCCACACCCGGATAAACGGCCCAGACTAGATCAAAGACACACCACTGCTTTAGACAACCCATAATGTCCTGTGAATCCTGTGTCATGGGTGCACCTTTATTAAAGTGGAAGTAAAGTCTGCTGTGGTTGGTGGGCTCTTGCCATAATATTACGGCACACTTACCTGACAAGTGTGCTCTCCTCCAATGCTGACCGACCTATTCTGTCAGTGGCTGCTCTGTCCACCGATGCCGCCAAAGCCTTCACTGCTTCTACTGGGTCCCCCGTTATTCTATTGGATCATCGGGCTGCCTGTTGATGGTGTAACTCCATTATTGCAGATGTTGGGAAGGACCTGGGGTAGCACACTGTACACCACATGCACCGTACAGAGTACACAAGAGAAAAACTGAAGGACGTTAGAAGCAGCTGTTCTTTGGCAGAAGAGACTTGGCATGTATATTCTGCCCAAAAGAAACACAACTTTCCAGCAGTTTTTGTAGGTTTACTATATTTGTAAACAAAATATATGGTGGTGCACAGACCCTGAGTGATTAGGTGCCAACCCCCAGTAAAGAGTGGCAATAACAAATAAAGAATAAGGACAGTTGTAGTTTTTTAAGGCACCAAATGACAAGTCCAATAAACAGAAAAACAATATATATGTAATAAAATATATTATTTATTCATACAAAAAAGTTTTTAAAAAACATTGATATGTAAATATGTTAAATTATATTAGATTTTCTTTACATGTGCATCACAGCCACCAATGTGGAACATAGCGGGTGTTAGGAGGTTCTCCTTATTTCATGTATTGTATGTATCTTTTAACATATTTACATATCGATGTTTTTTTAAAACTTTTTTGTATGAATAAATAATATATTTTATTACATATATATTGTTTTTCTGTTTATTGGTCATTTGGTGCCTTAAAAAAACCCAACTGTCTTTATTCTTTATTTGTTATTGTTACTATATTTGTAGAATAAAATTTACCCCAAACCATTATTGTTTCCCTTATTTATAGAGGCATAGACACCAACTAAATATATTTCTCTTCAAATGTCTGTTTTGCATTTAGGAGCAAGAGAACACACAATGTCTGTACATGCAGTCACCATAGGAAGCATTGTTCGCTCACCTAGCAGGTGTAATCTATCCTCACAAACTGAAAACGAAGCGCACGGCACTCACAAAGTGTTCCTAGCCTTTCGTCTGAGCCCAAGAAGGCCTCACTTGCTAGGATATGAGCCTAAAGAGATAACAGCTCACACAATCCTCTTCAATACATTCAACTACCTGATACCCTTGAACAATTCCCCTTTATCGACTGTGGCCCATCTACAAACTCCCAATTGGCCAATAGAATTCTGCTGCATGCAGCAATCACCTCCTAGATACATCCACTAGGACATGGAAGGTCCCCAGACCTCTTCAGAAACATTCTGCCATTGCAAAACAAAACACATTAACCCCTTTCTCTCATTGTAACCATGATACAAGCACATTAGTGCCCTTCCTGTCTAAGAAAGTAAGACTAAATTATTAATACAACAGGTTATTATTACCTCCAGTGCTACAAGCTATATGGTTAAAAGTCTTTTGTCTAAAATAGAGTTCTTCCTTAATAATTCCAGACTTAGGAGAAGAAATGAGGGACTAGTTAGGACAAGACAATTTTAGATTAAAGGGAAGGGGTACTCTTCATTTAAAAAGGAGCCAATAATGGCGAAGGACATCAAGCCACAGTCATGTTACTGTCCGTGTGGAATATAGGTGCCACAGGTGACAGCTGCACATATGTTAGACATAGCTGTAGGTTCAGCGGCTATATCATTACACAGATTTTATGGTGCAGCTGCCCCCGATCATCTGTATATACCCTGCGGTACAGAAATAGTCCTCGTATTCAGTATCATTTCCCCCCTAGCTCTCGCTATAGCTGTGTAATCAGATTACCAGATCACCACACACCACAATTGCCTGACTATGCAGAAATTGTGCTATATGAGTGATATCATTTCAGTATCAGATTTACAGAGTCATTCTAGAGATACAAAGCGGCAGCCAATCTCCAGCACAACTTTGGCCAAGAAAGAAGAACAGCCTGGTAAAGCACAAGACTCAGCCATCATTATGCATTGTGAAAAGAAATGTATCCTTATGTGCTTTTGGAAGAAATGCTTAAAAATATAATAAAACAAAGTAGAAGGACCCTCTAGCTATATTCACCACTGAGAACATGTCCTTTAAATGTACAGTATGTACAGTATAATCTCATCAAGGTTCTTTAGATATGCACTGTATTGCCAAAAGTATTGGGCCCCTCCCCCTCCAAATCATTGGATTCAGGTGTTCCGTGAAATTCCCTTGCTACTAAATATTCCGCGGTCACCTGTCACCAAGTGCAATGCAAAGCGTGGGATGCCGTGAGGTAAAGCACGCCGCCACTGGACTCTAGAGAAGTGGAGACGTGTTCTCTGGAGTGACCAATCACGCTTCTCTGTCTGGCAATCCGATGGGCGTGTCTGGGTTTGGCGGTTGCCGGGAGAACGGTACTTGCCTGACTGCATTGTGCCAAGTGTAAAGTTTGGTGGAGGGGGGATTATGGGGGGGGGGGTGGTTTTTCGGGGGTTGGGCTTGGCCCCTTAGTTCCAGTGAAGGGAACTCTTAAGGCATCAGCATACCAAGACATTTTGGACAATTTCATGCTTGATGTAAATAATCTGATCAACATTTGTCAGGGTCCTAGTCACAAGTTTATTGCAGCAAAACTCGTGCATTTTGCTGCATATAAATGCATGTCACGTAGAAATCTCTTCCTTCCCTATGGGGCTGGTTTGCTTCTATGCACTCCAGGCTTTGCTTCCTGCTTTGCAGTGCTACACAATACCGTAGCTGTGTTTTACTGCCCATTCTCACAATGCAAGTCTATAACTTGGCGCATTAAAAACAAAGCTCCCCATGTGTGGTTAATATTTTATCTGATCAGTCATTGTAGTAGCTAATCTACTCAACCTTTAGGTCTCGTTCACACCTAGGCGTATTGCATATGCGCGACCGGCACGCGTTTTTTTACCGCGATTTGCGTCGCGCGTTTTCGAAGGCTACTTGGCTGTATCCCAATGGAAACGCGCAACAAAACGGCCCAAAGTAGTACATGTACCCTTTCAGGCGTGGGCCGTTTTGTAGCGCGTTAGGGACGGGCGGAAATACGCCAAGGTGGGAACGAGACCATTGAATACAATGGGATTTATATTTTTGAGCGTTTTGTAGAGCGTTCGTCGAGCGTAGAACGCGCTACAAAACGTTCAGGTGTGAACGAGGGCTTACTGACTAGTCTTAAAGAAGAACTCCAGGTTTTATTAAAATTGACCTGTGCATTGGGGCTAACCCCACACTACAAGGATTAGGTGCTTGTTTTGGTCTAGGGATGGAAAAAAAAAAAGAAGATATACTCACCTGATCCTCGGTCCCGCCTGGCTGCTGGACCAACCTCATCTCCCCAGGCTCCGGCAGTCAAAGGACCCGTGACATCATCAAGTCTAATGCAGCTCCATTTGATGTGAGGACGCAGAAAGACATACCACAGCTAGAGAGGAGGGAGACAGAGGTGAGCAGTCACTGCTGTGGAACTGAGGATCAGATGAATGTATCTTCTTTATTTTCGCTCCTAGACCAAGACACACTTAAAGGATAATTTCACCTTTTGCAAAAATTAAAGAAATGCATAATAATTAATACATTAAAATTGCAATTGTGATCACTCGATCAGGGCTGCAAAGCTGGACTTCAAACTGCATTAAATCACCTTATACATGCGGGAATAAGGACAACTGTACCGCAACTACCTATGGCGAGGACGGCTGGACGCCGTATGAGGTGATTTAATGCATTTTGAAGTCCAGTCGTCCTTCTGAAACTCTGTACCTGTACGGAGCTCTGCTTGGGAGAGAATGTGCAGAAGCCTGAGCTCTGCAGCCCTGATCCAGTGATCACAATTGCAATGCTTTACAAGATTCAATGCAAATATTAAAGAAATGCATATTTTTTTTATATATAATATTCATTATGCATATCTTTAATTTTTGCAAAAGGTGAACTTATCCTTTAACCCTTGAAGTGCAGAGGTAGCCCCACTGCAATGGTTAATTTAAATAGATCCTGGAGTTCCTCCTTAAAAGCTCTATATACTAATTTTCTGAAATGGGAAGAAGAGAGGCATTGTAGCTCAAAGTGTGTAGGCAAAAGTATTCATTTATTATGTTTTTTTTAATAAAGCAAATGTATCTAGCAATTACTGTATTGAACATATGCACACTGACACCCTTAGGAAGCAGTGCAAACCACAGTCTGAAAGCTTAATTTTGAAGCTCCCAGCTTGTATGTGACCACTATGTTAGAGCTGTAATGATCTCCGGATCGGGAACCTGAGACCATCAATGAGGACCGGAGCTGTTATTGGCAGCTACGCAAAGTGTTGGATGGGGGACCTGAAAAGGGATTACATTCATGTATCCTTAGCACAAGGCATCTTGCTGAGTATGGCCTACAATGTAAAACAACATATTTGCTTGAAAAACAATGTACCGCTTTTGGTACCTAAAATCCTGAATAATCATACCGCCAGGGAGGTTAATAAAGTATTGTGGATGGGAAGAGGCTTAATAATTTGTCATTGATTCTCGCTCTCTCATGACCTCAGACATTCACCGCACATTTGACTCACCCCAAATGAGAAATGTAGCCATGTAATGATAGGGGGAAGTCGCCTGAGGGCGGTTTAAATGTGTCTGGTAACAGTGACTCATTGACACAATACTACAAATAATACAAATATTACAAATATAATACAAAGCCTATCCCACCTCAACCTAACCACTGAACCATCACATTCTCAAACAATTCATCCGCACGCAGCTCCCTCCTCATGTATCACTTACCCCTCCTCTTTCAGACTGTAAGCCCTCAGGGGCAGGGCCCTCCTTACCATCTTGTATTGTATTGTAATTGTAATGTCTTCCTTACATTGTAAAGCGCTGCGCAAACTGTTGGCGCTATATAAATACTATGTAATAATAATAATAATACAAATAATGGGGAACTAACCAAGTGGAAATGGTAATGGCCTAAATGTTTTCTTCTCATATGAGATATTTTAGTTTTCAGAGCAGGTAGAACCGCAACAATTTTTGGTGCACTGGCACTTTTTTCAAGCACAGTGAAAGTAAAGCCCCCCTAACACTCCCAGCCTTCTCTGAAACCCTAGCCCTCCCTGTAATGCCAACACTAACACTTGTCTGTAACATTACAACTATCCCTGCCTGTAAGCCTCACAATAACCTTTCCTGAAACCCCAATATTAACCCTCCCCATAACCTTAACACTAACCCTCCCTTTAACCCTTGACCTCTGTGTAACACCAACACTAACCCTCTTTATAACCCTTACACTAATATTCACTCTTACCCTCACACCAACCCTAAACGTGCCACTAACACTCCCTCCTTATAATGCTTGCCCTCCCTGTAACCTTAACACTGACATTCTCTGTAATCCTAACACTAACCCTCCCTGCAACCCCAACCCCAACACTAACCTTCCCTGTAACCTTAACACTAACCCTCCCTGTAACTCCAATACTAACCATCCCAGTAACCCCAATACTAACCCTCCCTGTAACCCTAACACTATCCTTCCCTGTAACCCTAACAGTAACCCTCCCTATAACCCTAACACTAACATACATAGTTACATAGTATTTGAGGTTGAATAAAGACATTAGTCCATCAAGTCCAACCTATTAGGATCTCATTCTAGGAGTACCTGTACCCCTGTATATTACGGTCCCTTAAGAAATCGTCCAAAAGTTTCTTGAACAATTCCACATTCTTTGCTGAAATCACTGTCTGTGGCAGTGAGTTCCAGACCCTAACTGATCTTACTGTGAAGAACCCCCTTCGCCCCTTGTGCTGGAATTTTTTTTCCAACAATTTTAGGTGATGGCCTCTAGTTTTTGTAATGGAGTTAATTTTAAACAGTTTATCGCTAATGTTGCTACCACCATTAAACATTTTGTACATGGAGATCATATCCCCCCTCAATCTCCTCACCTCCAATGTGAACATGTTTAAATTTAGTAGCCTTGTCTCGTAGCTCTGGTCCTCCATACCCCTAATTAGTTTGGTTGCCCTCCGCTGGACTTTTTCCAACTCAAGGACATCTTTTCTTAGTACTGGTGACCAGAACTGGACCGCGTACTCCAGAACTGGACCGCGTACTCCAGAACTGGACCGCGTACTCCAGGTCCCTCCTAACCCTCCCTGTAACCCTAACACCAACCCTCCCTGTAACCCTAACAATAAACCTCCCTGTAAGCCTCACACCAAACCTCCCTGTAACCCTAACAGTAACCCTCCCTGCAACCATAACACTAACCCTACCTGTAACCCTAACACTGACCCATCCTGTAACCCTAACACTAACCCTCCCTGTAAGCCTCACACTAACAGTCTCTGTAACGCTAACACCAACCCTCCCTGTAACCCTAACACTAACATTCTCTGTGACCCTAACACTAACCCTTCCTTTGTAAGATGACAAAATAGACTTGTTAGAAGATTGTTTGTACAATGGACAATGACCAATAAATTCCAGTTTCACAGCTCGATATTTCTAGTGATGTTAAGCCGGCCAAACACCAGTAGAATTAACTTTGCTTTCGGAACATTCGTACAATTTTCTAATAATAATCTGATGGAAAAAAATCGAATGAGTAGGATGAAAACCTTTCCTTGAAGAAATGGAATGATAACAGTGAATGTGATTTTCGTTCGAGAAACTCTATTTCCAAAATCGGATGTTAAAACCAAATGAAATTTCAGACAACACTTTCCAAGTCTCTAAAGACAATTTAGAACGTTCTGGCTAGACTTTCCGTATGAACATTCATACAAACATCTACCAGTGTATTGCCAGTAGACATGTGTGATTCCTTTCATTCCGAAACAAAATTCGTATGGACGTTTGGACACATCTGAATATCCCAATCCCAATGCCACCGAATGTGTCCGAATTTCCATTTCCATTTACGAATTTGGGATCCCGTCCGAATTTAGCTCAAAAACGAAACTGAATCGGACATGTGACTTTCTGGCCAATCAGATGTGTTTTTCGGTTTAATGCATCCGAATGGGTCTAAACACGAATTTTCGTTATGGCAACATGGGAGCCATATACAGTATATACATATAATACTAAAGCTGATTCTGGTCTGGGAGCCTCAGGTTTAGTAATATATGTATATGGCTCCCAGACCCGAATGGCATTCGGGATCCGAATTTCCGAATTGCATTGGGGAGCTCCTGAATGCCATTTGGGTCTAGGAAAGTGGTTCTCAACCTGTGTAACCTCAGGACCCACATTTGTCCTTGGTCATTAAGTGGCGACCCAAGTTGCACTGCAATGGAACGCACAGCATTACGGTACCGCATGTTCCAGTGTGGTCGATTGAACTGTGGGTGGGAGGTGCGTTTTGGATGCCATTCAAAAGTCTCCATACCTTACAAGAACTAGAGTGGATCCTTAGCCTGGGGTCCAGTGTGGGCTGCTGTGCTTTGACAGAGCTCCATCCATATGTACATTGCTTGTACAGCTCCCTTGAGTGCCCTGTAGAGGTGCTGGGAGCCAGAATGTGACGTCACTCCGGTCCACGCACCTCTACAGGACACGCAAGGGAGTGGTACGTATGGATGGAGCTCCCTCACGGTCATAGCCCATCCCACCTGAAGCAGACACTCGGCACCAGGCAGCAGATTTTGAATGGCTGCTTGGCGAGAGAACTGACAGGAGGAGCTGAGGAGTCTCTCACCTAGCATAGTGGAAGGCACACGGTGACCCACTGAACACGAAGTCGTGACCCACTTTTGGGTCACGACCCACCAGTTGAGAACCAAGGGTCTAGGAGATTCAGCTTTAGTATTAATATCTGTATATGGTTTTCTATGGTATTCGCAACAAATATTGGTAATTTCATCCGAAACTAAGGAAAATCCGGATTTCGTCCGAATCCGAAGCCCGAATTGAATTTCGGATCCAAATCCCGAAATAAGGAAATACCCAAATTGTTCCGCAGCTTAGATGTCTAATTGCCAGTTTTAGTCTATCACAATTTTCAAAACAATTCATGAGATTTTTCTTACAGAACCTACAGAGATGAGACAATCTTTACCCAGTCTAGTCATTTACCTCTTTATTCATTCCAACTGGGCACAGTGACCTCTGCGCATCAGAACTTATTGCTCCAGGCTGCCATGAGTACGACTCAACCAGTGGAAAAAGATAAAGTACTTTACCGGGTGGACTCTACTAACATCAAAAGTTTTTAAGCTATATCAAAGGCTGATTAAATCACTTGCAATGGATGCTGCTCCTTGATGTTTAGAAGTTTTACAAGGTTATTCACAAAAGGGTGAAGAGTTTGGAGAAGGCAGGAGAAGGGAGCAATCTAGGACAACATAGCTGAACTGGAAAGTGAGCTGAATTGGACAATTTTTCCAAATCAGATATTTTCCCCCCTCAATCTCCTCACCTCCAATGTGAACATGTTTAAATTTAGTAGCCTTGTCTCGTAGCTCTGGTCCTCCATACCCCTAATTAGTTTGGTTGCCCTCCGCTGGACTTTTTCCAACTCAAGGACATCTTTTCTTAGTACTGGTGACCAGAACTGGACCGCGTACTCCAGAACTGGACCGCGTACTCCAGAACTGGACCGCGTACTCCAGGTCCCTCCTAACCCTCCCTGTAACCCTAACACCAACCCTCCCTGTAACCCTAACAATAAACCTCCCTGTAAGCCTCACACCAAACCTCCCTGTAACCCTAACAGTAACCCTCCCTGCAACCATAACACTAACCCTACCTGTAACCCTAACACTGACCCATCCTGTAACCCTAACACTAACCCTCCCTGTAAGCCTCACACTAACAGTCTCTGTAACGCTAACACCAACCCTCCCTGTAACCCTAACACTAACATTCTCTGTGACCCTAACACTAACCCTTCCTTTGTAAGATGACAAAATAGACTTGTTAGAAGATTGTTTGTACAATGGACAATGACCAATAAATTCCAGTTTCACAGCTCGATATTTCTAGTGATGTTAAGCCGGCCAAACACCAGTAGAATTAACTTTGCTTTCGGAACATTCGTACAATTTTCTAATAATAATCTGATGGAAAAAAATCGAATGAGTAGGATGAAAACCTTTCCTTGAAGAAATGGAATGATAACAGTGAATGTGATTTTCGTTCGAGAAACTCTATTTCCAAAATCGGATGTTAAAACCAAATGAAATTTCAGACAACACTTTCCAAGTCTCTAAAGACAATTTAGAACGTTCTGGCTAGACTTTCCGTATGAACATTCATACAAACATCTACCAGTGTATTGCCAGTAGACATGTGTGATTCCTTTCATTCCGAAACAAAATTCGTATGGACGTTTGGACACATCTGAATATCCCAATCCCAATGCCACCGAATGTGTCCGAATTTCCATTTCCATTTACGAATTTGGGATCCCGTCCGAATTTAGCTCAAAAACGAAACTGAATCGGACATGTGACTTTCTGGCCAATCAGATGTGTTTTTCGGTTTAATGCATCCGAATGGGTCTAAACACGAATTTTCGTTATGGCAACATGGGAGCCATATACAGTATATACATATAATACTAAAGCTGATTCTGGTCTGGGAGCCTCAGGTTTAGTAATATATGTATATGGCTCCCAGACCCGAATGGCATTCGGGATCCGAATTTCCGAATTGCATTGGGGAGCTCCTGAATGCCATTTGGGTCTAGGAAAGTGGTTCTCAACCTGTGTAACCTCAGGACCCACATTTGTCCTTGGTCATTAAGTGGCGACCCAAGTTGCACTGCAATGGAACGCACAGCATTACGGTACCGCATGTTCCAGTGTGGTCGATTGAACTGTGGGTGGGAGGTGCGTTTTGGATGCCATTCAAAAGTCTCCATACCTTGCAAGAACTAGAGTGGATCCTTAGCCTGGGGTCCAGTGTGGGCTGCTGTGCTTTGACAGAGCTCCATCCATATGTACATTGCTTGTACAGCTCCCTTGAGTGCCCTGTAGAGGTGCTGGGAGCCAGAATGTGACGTCACTCCGGTCCACGCACCTCTACAGGACACGCAAGGGAGTGGTACGTATGGATGGAGCTCCCTCACGGTCATAGCCCATCCCACCTGAAGCAGACACTCGGCACCAGGCAGCAGATTTTGAATGGCTGCTTGGCGAGAGAACTGACAGGAGGAGCTGAGGAGTCTCTCACCTAGCATAGTGGAAGGCACACGGTGACCCACTGAACACGAAGTCGTGACCCACTTTTGGGTCACGACCCACCAGTTGAGAACCAAGGGTCTAGGAGATTCAGCTTTAGTATTAATATCTGTATATGGTTTTCTATGGTATTCGCAACAAATATTGGTAATTTCATCCGAAACTAAGGAAAATCCGGATTTCGTCCGAATCCGAAGCCCGAATTGAATTTCGGATCCAAATCCCGAAATAAGGAAATACCCAAATTGTTCCGCAGCTTAGATGTCTAATTGCCAGTTTTAGTCTATCACAATTTTCAAAACAATTCATGAGATTTTTCTTACAGAACCTACAGAGATGAGACAATCTTTACCCAGTCTAGTCATTTACCTCTTTATTCATTCCAACTGGGCACAGTGACCTCTGCGCATCAGAACTTATTGCTCCAGGCTGCCATGAGTACGACTCAACCAGTGGAAAAAGATAAAGTACTTTACCGGGTGGACTCTACTAACATCAAAAGTTTTTAAGCTATATCAAAGGCTGATTAAATCACTTGCAATGGATGCTGCTCCTTGATGTTTAGAAGTTTTACAAGGTTATTCACAAAAGGGTGAAGAGTTTGGAGAAGGCAGGAGAAGGGAGCAATCTAGGACAACATAGCTGAACTGGAAAGTGAGCTGAATTGGACAATTTTTCCAAATCAGATATTTGGTCCTAGATTGTTCACTTCTCCTGCCTTCTCCAAACTCTTCACCCTTTTGTGAATAACCTTGTTAGTTTCCTGTACATTTAGCTGGTCCCCTGAGCACTGGCCCTGATATCTTTTTTCTCTTGCAGGGTCCTTTAGAACAGTGGTTATCAACCTCGGGACCCACATTTTTCCTTGATCATTAAGACGTGACCCAAGTCGCACCACACTGGAACGCACAGCATTGCGATACCACATGTTCCGGTGCAAGTGATCAAACTGTGGTCGGGAGGTGTATTTTGCATGCCATTCGAATTAATGGCAACGCAGTGGACCTCCGTACCAGCTCCCACGCGGCCATACCTCCAGCCTACCCCACCTTGAGATGAAACTTGGCACCAGGCAGCATATTTTGAATGGCTGCTTGGCGCGAGAACTGACAATGCTGGGCTAGGGAGACGCTTGGGAGCCTCACCTAGTGCAGTGGAATGCATGCGGCGACCCACTGAACATGGGGTCGCAACCCGCTTTTGGGTCACGACCCACCAGTTGAGAACCAAGGCTTTAGAACCACCTATGTGTGTGCTAGTAAGCTGTGTGTGTCTCCACAAACACACAGGCAAAGCAAAGCAAGCCAGTCCCCCTGCTCCCTGATCCTCCCTTGTCTCCCTCCTCCAAGCTAGTAGATGGACAATTGCTGGAGATTGCTCTGTCCCTTGTGATCTTGTGCTGGGCAGGAAGTTCAGGGAAGCAGGGCTTAGGGAGTTGGAGCTGTTAAAGAAGAGGTGGCTTCAGGAAGCACTATGGAAAGAAGACAAGCTGGTGTGTGATGCTTTGGGCAATGTTCTGCTGGTAAACCTTGGGTCCTGCCATTCTTGTGGATGTTACTGTCACGTACCACCTGTTGGAAATGCAACAGCATATATTGATGTAATTTGTCTTTTGAGCTGTAGATGGCGCAGTAGTGCAATGTTAGTCTCTCTATGATACACACAAAGTTCATTATCTATGTTTTTTCACAATGCTATATACTGTACATACATGTAATGTTCTTCTAAGCAAGTAAAACTTAATTCAGCATTCCTTAAGATCTCAGTGCTTCATCTAAACACATAACCAACACCACCGACCCAGACATTGTTGATGACCAAGTACACCCCTTCATTGAAACGTTATTCCCCGTGGCCTCTTTCAGCAGGATAGCGCACCCTGCCACACTGCAAAAATGGGTGAAGAATGGTTTGGGGAACACAACAACGAGTTTGAGGTGTTGACATGGCCTCCAAATTCTCCAGATCTCAATCCAATCGGTCAGCTGTGGGATGTGCCAGAAAAACAAGTCCGATCCATAGAGGCCGATCACCTCACAACTCACAGGACTTAAAGGATTTGCTACTGACGGCTTGGTGCCAGATGACACAGCATACCTTCAGAGGTCTAGTGGAGTCCATGCCTCGACTGGTCAGGAAAAGGGGGACCTACTCAATATTAGGCGGGTGGTTATAATGTTATGGCTGATTGGTTTATATTTGTTTTATCTGGATTAAATAAAAAAAATACTACTACTTTAAAGGACAACTGTAAAAGTTACCCTTTAACTTTACACCTAACACTGAATAGCTATTGATGCTGAAAGCGTCTCATGCTGGATTTTGCACGGTAAGATTTCAGGCCTGCGATTAAATTATTTCGACAAATGTATGATGTCATGATGGGAGTGGCCTAAACAGCTGGTGTCTGTTACTGGGGAAGTATGAAGTAACGCAGAGCAGGAGACTGTCACAAGCTTGAATTTGTATTTAATTGAACAGCACATAATTAACTAAGAATAATGCTAGGTGATTATAGGCCCTTTAATTCCTAGACATGAGCTGTCAGCAGAGTCAGCGACAACATGATAACAGCTCAGGGTAATATTAATGATGCGAGTACCGAACCCTGTGTTCCCTGCTGCATTAATATTCTGGCAGTGTAGGAGGAGACCTGTCGTCTATCTACCCACCAGAGCCGTGTTGTGTCTGCTACGCAGTGATGTCACAATGCACAGCTCTGAGGATGCAGTCACATTCATTAAATGTATCACTGAAGGAGAGAACTGCATCAGCAAGGTAACCCTGGCAACAACTCAGTGACCTTGGAGGCACGCTTTCCTTCGCAGCACAGATTGCAAGCTCCTCCGTAGGAGTAACATTTGCATAGTTGCAGACATTTAAAAATAACTTAACCACTTGAGTCCCCGGGCTTTTTCCTCAGTTCCACACCTTACTCCTTTTAGTGTTCGTAGTCTACCCGAACGTATCATCTATTTTTAATATTTTCTGTAGTCTACCCTAACCTATTATTTATTTTTAAACATTCTGTAGCTATTTGTATGCATATATTTTTATTTCCTACATTTTTCGCATTGAATTGGGGGAAAAATGCATCTTTCTGTACTTTTTCCAAACGCAATATTCACATAATTTGCTCACCATTCCAGATATTTAGCCTAAAACATAAGCTTTGAATTCTGTCGGAATAAATGATGACATCAACGCCATTTTTTATGTAACATAAGAGAGATGGTAAAGCTCAAAGTTTGCCTTTATTTTTGGAGCGATTTAGTCCCCTTTCAGCGCGACATTTAGACGCACACAGGAAAACAAATTGGTTTGCATAAAAAGCGTAACATTAAGATAAGATCAAGTTGGGTTTGCGAGGGCACAAAATTAGCAGGTTTGTGATTGCCAAAAATTCTAATGCCTACCTCTACCTCTGGACGGAGGGCGGTCTTCTCCAGAGATATTGCAGAGGAGTTTCGAGACTTTTGTCACAAACTGTAGAACTTACAACCTGACTCTTCCCTCCCTTTTCCACCCGACCTGTCGGTAGCTATGGAGACTTTCTTAAAGCGCTCGGAGATGCCCTCCCTGTCGGAGTCGGATAGAGATCAGATGGAATCCCCAATCACCTGTGAGGAACTGGCGATGGACGGGTTCATGTTGACCTATTATAAAACTCTTCTGCACACTCTCTGATCCCCTTTTGTAGATGCCTACAACGTAATCCTTTGAGACGCCCCACTCCCAGCGGACACCTTACGATCTCACATAGTGGTCATTCCGAAAACCGGACAAGGACTCTGCTCAATGTGGCAGCTACCGCCCCATAGCGCTACTGAATGTGGATTTGAAATGATTTGCCACAGTCGTAGCAAACAGATTCCTTCCCTTCTTACCTAAACTCATTCATTTCGATCAGGAGGCTAAAAACCCATTCTGTACCCTTGAAGCTGCTTTCGGCAGATGCGGAGAAAGCCTTTGATAGGATCGATTGGAGGTTTCTGCGTACCACTGCTCTCTACATTGGGTTGTGCCCCCATATACTCAAATGGATATTTGCGCTGTACTCCTCCCCCTCTGCAGCCATTCATTTTAACGAGGTCGGAATACTCTTCCCTGTCCAATGGCACTCGCCAGGATTGCCCGCTGTCTCCTCTTATCTATTGCCCTTTCCCTCGAAAATATACAATTTATTGTCTATTTTTTAGAAGAAGAAAAAACAGATCGGTTCTAATAGTGATCTTATTCTGGCTGCAATCTGTTACTGCAGGGAGATGCTGGACAGAGCTGCGATAGGACTGTTCCGGCCTCCATACTAAGAGGAAGTTCCCTGAAGTCATAAACGATGTCACTATACTCCTGATGTAAGCACAATGCGGGGGAATGTTGTTTATAATGATCTGCTACAAGTGCTCCCGTAGCGCTGTGCTTCTGCCGGCCGTATGGGGGACGGATAGTACACCCGTATTAGGGGAGGGCGTTCTCCAAAAGGTAAATATAATGTAATATGAAATACATGAAATTACATAACACAGAATCATAATGTTCCAGCCAAGACAATCAGAAGACTGACATCTCTGTTCTAAATGGGCCCGAGTGGTTTGAATCACCGATCGGCTTCCTACATATCTCGGAGTCTTTATTAAAGGGATTCTAAACCCTCCCGTTTTTTTGCCTATATCTACTGCTATCAAGCAGTAGACATAGTCAAACTGTTTTGTTTTTTTTAAACCGCTTTAACAGCGGTATAAACTTACCTTGTTTTTGCCGCGCGCTCCTGTCCGAGAAAACTAAACTGATCGGGTGGCCGCAAAGCATTTTGGGGCGGGCTCATGCGCAGTTCGGATTCTCGTACGGGAGACGATCAGAGGCGCAAGGTAAATTTATGGACGCGTGCACCCGCATGCAGACACCGCGGGATCATAAGTGCCAGCAAGCAGAGAGGAGTCAGTGATGGATCGGAGAGCCGCCACACTGCTGATGGGACAGATGAAAACATGGGGAAAGAAGAAGATCGGATTAAGAGACATCATTTAAGGTAACATTGACATTGGGGGGGGAGGGAAATTTTTTTTTTGTCTTTAATGTCACTTTAAAGACAATTCTCCCCCTGCAGTTTGTGTCTGCACTGCCTCCCACAAGGATATAACCAAGTTGCCGGTCTCTCACAGCGATACTCCTTAAAGTGGACCTGGCCTAAAAAAAAGTCCTGGTGTCCAGCACACTGTTCTGGGGGGTGTCAGTGCTCATTCATGAGATCCGCTGAACCGCTAAACCCCAGACCTCATTTCAGGCATCACAGCAGCCTGCATGCTGAGTGCCAGTGGCTCCGGTCAGCTTTAGTGCTTTACCTGCCAGCTGTGACTAGTAGCTGCTGTCAGGCACTAAATTCCGGAGCTGAATCGATCGGCTTATGCTCCCTAGCAGTGTAGAGCTCTATACCGTTGTACGAGGTGCCACTGATGTCATCTGGACTTCCTGTGAGTCCAGCTCTAGTGACAGAACAGAGGTGAGCCAGCTCTGCTCTGCAGCAACAGAGAAAGAAAACAGGGTACAGGACGTCGAGGGACATTCGATCGCTGGAGTGGAAGAGAAGACAGGCTGGAGGGAGCGCTGTAACAGCGAGCAAGCTCCGAGGCTCAGGTGAGTACATCTTTGTTATTTTCATCTCTAGACGAAAATGAGCCCCAATGCAAAGGGTTAAGATTATTTCTGCCCGGAGTTCTTCTTTAAAGTGTACGTCAAGGCAAACCATTTTTAAAAAGTGGCACATCTGTGCAATGCATGCACATTTCCCCAGGTCTTATCCCTTTAACCCTTTCGCTGCCACCGACGTAAGGATTATGCCGGTTGCAGCAGGCCTGTTTAAGCAGCCTGCCGGCTTTACAATGGAAGCAATTCTGGCGGCTCAGCTGCTGCCAGATCGTTTCCACGGGTCGGTAAAGTGCTGGCCCCCCAACCCGACACCCCCACCGTGTTTACCGTGCACCGGCAGGCCCGGGACCGGCATGTCGGGTGCCAGCGAGAAGTTGGGGAGGAGAGAAGCAAACTTCCCTTCACCGATCTCCCCCCGCCCCGCTCTATGGGACTGGGAGTGACAAGTATTACATCACTTCCGGTCCCATAGCTGTCATTGAGTATCTCCTGAGGAATAATTTATTGAAGTGCGATCTGAACTTCAATAGCTTATTTAGAATGTAAAGGGGACACTAGGAGTCTTTTGCATCCCCAGTGTCACCTTATAGAGTACCTGTCACTGCTAATATGCCATCACATAGGGGGTTTGTAAGTCCCCTATGTGATAGCAATTAAAGTAAAAAAAAAAAAGTGTTAAAAAATAATATTAAATAAAATAAATGTAAAAATATTTTTTTAAAACGTTAAAGTCCCCCCACGCGAATTCACATAAACTTGTGTCGGGTGCGCCTACGCATGAAAACGATGATTGCGCTTCACATGTTGGGTATCGACCACGCACACCGGAGTGAGAGCAATAATTCTAGGGCCAATATTTATGCGTATCCCTAAACTGATGACCTGTGGGGGGTTTTAAATGGTCGTCTATGGACTTTTTAGGGTACTGTGTTTTGTCGCCGTTTCACGGACGCACACCATTTTTAAGCTGGGCATGTTGGTATCTATTTATTCGTTGTAGACTCATCTTTTATATTGTATAGATAAAATGGGTATTACCTTTTGTTTTGGGCACTAAAAATAACTTAAGCGCATTTTTCACTAAATTTTGGGGTTTGATGAAGAGTTGCACTAATACTGTGGAACATAAAAATGAAGAAGCCAGGCTGAGATTCCACTAGTTAGCAACCGTGCAAGCTTGAATGGTCAAATATAGGACTTTTGACCACAAAATTTGGAGCAGCAGTGCATTTTAGTCCCAGTGTTGGACTGCCTTGTTCTTTGAGAACTTCACCAAAACTAATAACTTCTTGCAATGTATGAAGAACTTCTGCAGTCATTTCAGAGCAGTGAGGCTGCAGATTGGATTTCTGAAGTTGGAAAGATTCTAAATTAGTCTGGAATGACCGACACTGGACCCTGAGTACTGTGACTTCATCTGTGAATGTAGGAGTGAGGAGACGACTGCGAGCAAAAGTAACAGAACATAACGCTGCAGGGAGATTCTGTTACCCCAAATAACATTATATCATTGTATATATAAAAAACTGTTCTCATGCAGTTTTTCAACAAGGTACTGGAAATGTTCCTGGCTATTAGTCGGCCAGGAATTTATGTGGCAAACCACCCATTCCACCTCATCTGAAAAGATTTAGGCTGTGTTTGCCAAATTCCGATGCTACTATCTGCAATTTACAGCAGAAATTGAAATCCATTGTATTTGGAAACCTTTTTCCAGTTTTCAGTCACCCAGTTTTGGTGATCTCCTGACCTATGTAGCTTCTTCTCTGTCTCCTGTAGCCTAATTTTCCTGTTCCTGGCTGACAGTAGGGGAACCTTCTGTGGTCTTTTGTGACTAAAGTCCATTCTCTTCAAGGTTTAAAAAGCTCTGCATCCAGAGATAACACTTTTCCACAGCACTACATTGCTCTTATCTGAGCAGCTGCTGACTTTCTCTTAGCTTAACCTCCCTGGCGGTATGATTTTCTAATTTGTTTTCTTTCTGTTTTTGCTCTATCGGTTTTTCGTTTTTTTTTTGAACTTTTAAACTTCCCGTCGGTTCCGTCATCCTGCGACGCGGACGCTCACAAGGGACGGAAACCGGGAGACGGATACTGTCATGGGCCGGAGGACACAGCGGGGATCGCGGACAAGGTAAGAGACGCGACGCTGTATTCCCGAGTCTGGCTCGGGGTCGCCGCTTATGGTACAGAAAATTAACCCCGAGCCAGACTCGGGAATACCGCCAGGGAGGTTAAAGGAGAACTATGAGGTGAGTGATTTTCACTCATCCTCATAGTTAGAGCCGACTTGTGACAATAAAGCTGTCACATGTCGGCTCTATAGATCGGGAGGTTACTTCCCGATCATCTCCCTGCAGGGAGTCGCTGACTGGCGGAACGGACGGGGGGAGAGGGCAGGCACAGCTGGCTCTGCCTCTAGATAGGCAGAGCCGGCTGTCAATCAGCTAGCTGGGTGGATCTCAACAGTATTGTCGGGATCCGTCCCGGCTGCGGCCCTCTCAGTATGTAGCTATAGCTAGCTACATACTGAGCTTTGGGTCACGGGAGGAAGTTAGTATATGTCCTCCAGTGACACTTAAGAAAGCTATGGGGAAAAACACTTAGTTCTCTCTGAATTTGGTTGTTCTCCTGTGACCCCTGCCAATAAATGTTTTATATATACTTTTATAATGGTCAAGCTACATGTTTACCAAAATATTTTTTCATCTTTGAATCAGGTTAATATAAATGATAGCACAACATTTTTCATATATATATATTCTTCAGCCAGCAGATGGAACTCTAGGCTCATTTTTTATGTTTACCAGGCTAATCTTAGGTGCTCAGCTGAAAGAAACCTGTTTACAGAGCTAAAAAGCTCAAATTATACGCACAGCTGTATGAGTGTCTGACATCTGATTTAGTCAATGATGTCAAGTGAATATGGAATACAGACCGAACTGCTGATCTGCATGCTGGTTCTGAATCAGTACAGGTTAGGTGTACACGTATAGGACTTTAGGCAAACTTGTGCTTTGTCTGGACTAGGCAATGACAGAGGCATGTGTAATTGCAGGTTCCCAGGCTCCCCTGCCCTTAAAATACCCATGCAAGCTGTTAAGAAAGTCAAAACTTGCTCCCCTGTCCCCAGGCCCGGATTTCCCACAAGGCCACCGAGGCCCGGCCTCGGGGCGGCAGAGCGCCTCGGGGGCGGCAGTTGTGACCTTGTGGGCTACCCCGCCACCCTGCCATCTGGTTGCCATTCACAATTGATGGGGATGGGGGGTTGGCGGCGCAGGGGGGGTCTCTCCATTCCAGATACATGATCAGTGCTGAAGCACTGGTCACATGATCTCATGATTTACTATTGTAACATGCACATGAACTGAATTTTTTAATGTAACTATACATGTTTACTTTACATATTTTGTTTATTTGACTTCATATACAGATTTTAATGCTTATAGTAGAGGTCATCTGTATATATGGGAATGTAATTAAAAATCCTTGCATAATGCCCAACCAGGGCTGTCCCTATAATGAGGCTGCCTGAGGCTGTTACCTCAGACAGCATCTCTTTGGCCACACGGGGGGTGGGTGGCAGGCATGGCTGCTCTGCTGCATATTTGCAGTGTGCCTGCCACTCCCTTTCTGGCCAGGTTGCTAAGAGCCAGATGGGGAGATGTGTTAGGGCCATACACATCTCCCCGCCCAGCTCTTAGCAACCTGGATGCTCTGGCCAGCATCCCACCCAGCACCTGGCAACCAGTGATATCACATGGTAGGAGCTGAGTTGGATGCTTTGGCCCGCCCAGCTCATGGAAACCAGTGAGGTCCCTGGGTGGGACACCAGCCAGAGCTGGGCGGAGAGAGTACACAGAGGTCCAGACGGGAAATAGACAGGAAGTGGGGGGATTTCCTTGCACAGGAAGGAGAATCAGCAAATAGACAGGGAGTAAGGAGAAATATCCCACATGGGGACATAGATATCAATAAGAAGTTGGAAGAGATTCACCGCAATGGACTCAGGACTCTGCACCACAATGGGCTCAGGACTCTGCAATGCGATGGGCTCAGGACTCTGCAATGCGATGGGCTCAAGACTCTGCAATGCAATGGGCTCAGGACTCTGGAATGCAATGGGCTCAGGACTCTGCACCACAATGGACTCGGGACTCTGCACCACAATGGACTCGGGACTCTGCACCACAATGGACTCGGGACTCTGCACCACAATAGGCTTGGGACTCTGCACCACAATAGGCTTGGGACTCTGCATCACAATGGACTCAGGACTCTGTAAAGCAATGGACTTAGGACTCTGCAAGGCAATGGAATTGGGACTCTGCAAGGCAATGGAATCAGGATCCTGCAATGCAATAAACTCAGGACTCTGCAACGCAAAAAACGAATGCAATGTAAATGCATACAATGTAAATTACATGGATTTATTAGTAAAATATGTATTGCATTTAGACTGCATATCACTGAACACTTGCTGCAAGGTGTACTGAATACACCTTACAGCAAGTGTTTAGTGATATGCATGTAAATGTACAGCAATAATTATGAAATTAACCTTTTTGTTAAACTATATTAATAAAACCTGCTTTGTTTCTATACTTTATTCGTCCAAGAACAAATGAAAATTAATTTACTTCTACCTGTTCCTGGCTGTGCCCTCCCCCTCCTTCTCCTTCCAGATCTATCAGGCGTCCTTCCCGATGCCTATGTATGTTAGGAGATCACAGCAGGAGGAGGCATACAGACACTGATGGCTTCCAGCCTGTCAAGTGACAGGCTGGAAACCGCCAGTAGACAAAAATGGGTGACCGGTGTCCCCACCGGCGGTGCCGCTGCACTCGTGCTGTCTGCAGCGGGGGGCGAAAGGGACAGCTGCTGTGGGCCCCTGTAAATTAGGGCGGCCCAGGGCAGTTGACCTTTTTGCCCTGCGGTAAAGACAGCCCTGGCAGTGCAGCATTTCTAAGCAGGAAGACAAACCTGCATATGTAATATGGAATTATGGCTGCCCCTATACATACAGTATAAAGGAAAACTGTATTATATACATACAAAGAAGTACCATATATAAATGTCAAATTCTTAATACTTATTGATATAATTTGCTTTCTGAATTTACCATAAAATTAATTTCTAGGAATGCATTAAGGGACACAGGATTCAGAGACAATTGGGTTATACTGACGCCTACAGGAGGATTTGCCACTGGAAAACACACAAAAAAACGATGACCAGCGCAGTATAATCCTTACCAGTCCCAGCATGCCTCAGTTTTGTAGAGAAGAAATTCAAGGTGCAAGATCGTAGACCTGTGTCCCAAAATGAACCTCATGAAATGGATTTTAAGGCCGAAAAATCCAATTTTCTTTCCTGTTCATTGCAGGACATAGGATTCAGAAACAGCAAGCCCATATAACAAGAGAACATGGGGCTGCCTGTAGCTCAAATAGCCGTCTAAAGGACCTTACACCCAAAGCTGTCCTCAAAAAAGGCCTGAACATCCACTTAGTAAAAAAAGAACGTGTGAACAGACGTGTGGAAGACCAAGTGGCAGCATGGCCAAAAAACCCATGAAGCACTTACAGGCCTAGTAAAGTACACCTCGACAGAAAAGCATGATCCTTATCCTTAAGACAAAAAGTTTGGATGATGGTGTCTAAGCCACCAAGGAATGGTGGTGTGAGTAGTTGGTTCCTCCATATGAGCACCATCAGGCATGACAAAGAGAGACTTTGTAATGGAAGCAGTCTTTGTGAGATTAACACACACAGCACATACTACATCAAGACAATGAAGGGAGATCTCCCTCTGATGCACTGGGGCTGGACAGGGGGATGGAAGAACAATGTCCTGGATTAGCTGAAAAGCTGAAACTGCCTTGGAAGTAGGAAGGAAGTAGGCTGTGGGCCACAATATCACCATGTCTGTACGTAGGACCAAAAATGTTTTTTTACAGGACAAAGCCACCATCTCAGAAACAGGCCCCACAGAGGTAATGATGACAAGAAAAGTAACCTTGTGAGTGGAATTCAGGATATTTCTAATAGGTTCAAAAGACAAGTTTTTTAAAGTGCCAAAAGAGCAAAATTCAGATTCCCACAGAGATACAGGTGAATGCACAGGGGACGTTACTTGAGAGACAGCCAGGACAAAGGTCTTAATCAATGAATAAGAACCTAGCAGTGTTTGGAACAAGGTTGGTCCCAATACCCCTGCTCCTCTAAACTTGAGATTCAACAGCCATGACATTAAATCCAAAGCAGCATGATAAACTGTTTTTTGAGACAATCTGATAGAGCCTATGGAGCATCTGCCAGGAGGCTGATCAGGTAGGAGTACCAAATTTGCATGGGCTAATCGGGAGCTGTGAGTATCACTGGAATGCCACTCCTCTAGATCCAGAGGAAGTCTTCCTGTCAGTTGTCCACACCGGCGGAAAAGGCTGGAACGTGACTTTCTGCCAAAGACACAATCCTTTCCAGTTCTTTTGAAATGGCAAGACTTCTAGTTCCTCTCTGATGGTAGATGTACACTATTGTGTGACTGAATCCTGATCGGATGAACCTTCAGGCAGGAAGTCCAGCTTTGCAGGGACAACTAAACTACTCGGAGTTCCAGCATATTAATTGTAAATATGGATTCTTCCAGCATCAATATCCCCTGCACCAACAAGGGATCTTGGACTCTTCCCCAGCCTGTGAGGGTCGTCCAAGATATTGGAATGAAGGATTTGCCCAGAACAAGACTCCTGTGCCACAAGGCCAGAGACAATATGGTCGTCGGTGTAAGGCAAATTGGTTTGTCCAAAGTCTGAACCAACTTGTCCCAAAATGACAGAATGTTGAGTTGTAGTGTTCTAGAATGGAACTGGGCAAACAGGACTGCCTCGTAGAAGGCTAGCAGCAGCCCGAGAACTCTCATGCAGATGCAAGTGTCAATCCTAGACTTAAGAGTTCAAGTCTGTTATGGAAGAGTTAGAAGTTTCTCCTGGGGGAGAAAAACTCTGGCTTAAACTGTGTCTAGGATAAAACCGAGATACTGCAAGTGATGAGTCATATACAACACTGAATTCTGAAGTTTAAGGATCCAGTTGAACCTTTTCAATTAGAATTATCTACTCCACCTTGTTGACCAGAAACTGTGCTGACTGCTCCCTTGACAGAAGGTCATCTAGATAGCCCACAATGGGGGACCCTAGGAGCGTAGCAAGACTAGTACTGGGGCCAGAACCTTGGTGAACACTTGATGAGCAGAGGATAGGCAAATGGAAGAGCTCCAGACCTGGGTGCAGGGGACCCACAGCAAACTGAAGGATTTGTTGATGTGCTGGACAAATGGGCACATGCTGCAAGTATGCGTCCTTGATGTCCGCATAGGCTAGAAAGTCTCCCTAATGGTGGTAAGTTACGACAGACCTGGTAGATTCCATGAGGAACTTTTGGACCCTAATGAAGACATTTGAGGTCTTGAGATACAAAATGGGACAGAGAGGATACAGAAGGCCTACAAGGCCTGGAGATCCACTAATCTGTGTGGTGAAAATCTGTCTGCAAAGGCTAACAGACTTCCCACCAGGGGAGAACACCTTCATGTTGAAGTGTCTTCATGTCTTGTTAGTGGCCTCGGGGATTTAGAAGCCCAAGGTTTGCTGTTGAACTTTGTACCTGGTTTGGGCCTGGTAGTAACAACAGAAACTCTTATAGACCTCAGAGGTGGGGTGAGAATTGCTGTCTGATGTCACTTTTTCCACCAGTGTCATCCTTAATAAGGGTGTCCAAGGCAGCACCAATCAGACGTTGACCTTGGCCAAATGGCATATGTAGCAAATGCTTTTTAAAATTCCTGTTCTGCACCTCACCATTTTAACCAAAGAGTCCTTCACATATTTACTGACAGAAAGGATGTAAGACTGGAGATATCCACTAACCCATCCACACAGTAGCTCAGGTTTGACAAACTAGCATGACAGCCAGTGTAAGCTGCAATACACAGTTCAGCTAGAGAAAACAAAGTTGTAGATCGAATCTCCAAGCATTTATTGATGGGATCCTTAAAAACAGACATATGTTCTACGGGAATCTTAAGACCTTTTTAAGATGACATACTGCTGGATCAACACTGGGAAAGATCCTACTTAATAAAAGAATTCTCAAACGGGTATAATGCTGCCAAATGTTTGGGAGTTTCAAACAGCTTATCAGGAGTCTCTTAGTCCCTATAAGGGCGTATGTGGCTAGGGTTGCCACCCGATCTCTTGTATCGGTGCATCCCTAATTTACACTAACATGGAATTGTGGTGCCGGTGACATCTGTATTGTTGTTCTGTTGTGAGCGGCGCCATCCGCAGTCATTACGAGCACCCGTTACTTTTGGGATATCGGGTAATGAGTGCGGCAAGGTATATGGATATTGCTTTATATAGTATATATCTGGGGACCTGTGGCACACTGGCAAGTTGTGATTAACTCCAAATATATGCATAGTGTATACTTTACAAAAAAATTGCCGCGAGGTGCTACAGTGTTCGGGTTTGGCTTGAAGAAAAGGTGGCAACCCTAACCACTACACACCAACCTCTTGGCCTTGTTTTGGGTCTTATGATTCTCGACCGTCTTAAAGCAGTCGAGAGTCAAAACTGTGGGCATGTCAAGTGGCTGGCGCACTTCCTCATTCACTGCGGCTGCAATTATGCATACCGCTCTTTGTCACTGTGCCGTCATACACCACTTCACTCCCAGTATACCAACACTCATAACACGACTGCACCGAGGCAAACTTGCTGCCACTGCACCAATGCAAACTTCTTCACTCGCTGGCACTACAGCGATATGCACTTCCTGACTCACCACCCCACGACATCGACCCAGACTTCTTCACTCTCCACCACCAGTCACGTCTTCACTCTCCAACACTGCATTGGCGTTTACCATTTTTTCCCATGCACCTCTGAGTTCATCATGCTCAATAAACAGGCATGCTTGTGCTAGAAATCTATTAGCAAAAAAAACAAACTGTAACATTGTACAGTTCTGCTTTAAGTGAACCTGATTGCACAAATCATCCATGGCCTGCAGGTTATGACGAGACATATGTGCAAATTTAAATAAAACCCTGCACTGTGTGTCTGGGGAGCTCATGTATTGCAGAGCAGATGGTCCCTCTGGGAAGCACTCTGGCCTGTGTGTGGTCCCTCGGGGTTACTGAGGCAATGCTAGAATTACTAGTATATGTCACTTGAAATGCTAGTATTGCCTCATCTGTTCAACCACAAGTGAAATTACTAAGTGCAAAAAAAAAAAAAATGCTGGGGCATAGTAACCTCGTGTACAGAAATATCCTAATAATTGTTAGGTTTGTGCAACCAATCAGATTGTTCCGTTAATGTTGTCAGAATGTAAAAGGGGGAAGTTAACTGAGTATTGGTACAATTATCTATATCAGGTCTATTCAGACGTGGAAACAGCAATTATTGTATATTGATCTGAATTTTTTTAATGGAATCTATGGACAATAATAAATATTTTAAATGTGTATTTTCTGATTTGAACAGTGTTAATAAAAAAAAGTAGTTGTACTGTAAATAAAATTTGTCCCATTCAAAATGATATTAACATTATGGGGGTTATTCACAAAGCTGCCGAAGGCAGCCGAGTGAATAACCCAGCCGAAGTGAAGTGAGGTGAACTACGTTCGGCTATTCACTCCGGCTCAGTACTGCTGATTTTAGCCGTACATCAGCTGCACTTCGGTCAGCCAAACATGCTCTGCTGAACTGAAGTGCAGAAACAGTTCGACTCAGCCGATCTAACATTTGGATCGGCCGAGCCGAAGCCCCGGCAGCTCTCTCGCTGCCGTTCGCCCCTATTCACATAGGGGCCGAACAGCAGTAACTGAATAGCCGAATACTGCCGAGCGGCATTCAGCTCGGCTATTCTGCTCGGTACTTCCGTGGTACAGAGCAGAATAGAAAATCAATGAAAATAGTCGGGGGGGGAAAAAGGTTGTAAAAATGTAAATAAATAGTAAAATTTAAAAATAAATATTTAAAAAAAGGAAAAAATAAGAAGAAAAAAACAATTGAAGGGAGCTAGCAGTGACAACTGTTTCCAATTGGCCATCACCTGCTAGAGTCTTCTAGCAGGTCCCAGCTAATTAATAACAACTGGGCGGAGCCGGCCGTGACGTCACATGGCTCCGCCCAGTTGTTATTGTTTAATGACAGTTCAGCGTCCCCAGGTCATTTGCGGACACTGAGCTGTCACTACTACTGGGCGGAGCCAGCCGTGAGATCACGGCTCACTCTGCCCAGCTGCCATTTACGGGGCGAAAGGCCGGCCTTCGGCAGGCCAACCGCCCCGCTTCGGCTGTCACTTCGACAAAGGCCCCGTTCACACTGAGCGATTTATCGAGCGATTTCCGCGCGATATCGCTCTATGTAGCTTCTACAATCCATTTCAATGGAGCTGTTCACATCTCGTCGCTCAATATCGCTCAATATCGCTCAATATCGCTTGTAGCTCGTCGCTGGTAGCTTGTCGCTCCTACATGACCCTTTTTTCAAGCGATTTCGAGTGATATTGCTCCTGATTGCATACCGCCCAATAGGAAAAAGTCGCGCGATGTCGCGCGACAAGTCGCTCGTCGCGCAATATCGCTCAAAATCGTGCGATTTTCATGTCGCTCAGTGTGAATGGGGCCTCAGTCGAACCAAAGCATATGGCTGAGCCGCTCGGCCGCCTTCAGCTGCTGTACGGGCTATAGTGAATAGCCTGTACAGCAGCCCTTCGGTTCGACTGAAGGGCTCCGGCGCCCGAGGGATCAGCCGAAGCTACGGCTGGATCCTTCGGCTCC